>NC_045447.1:12166493-12197690 GCF_002776525.5 Piliocolobus tephrosceles
GAAGAGAAAACCAAACACCGCATGTTCTCACTCATAGGTGGGAACTGAACAATGAGCTCACTTGGACTCGGGAAGGGGAACATCACACACTGGGGCCTATCATGGGGAGGGGGGAGGGGGGAGGGATTGCATTGGGGAGTTATACCTGATATAAATGATGAATTGATGGGTGCTGACGAGTTGATGGGTGCAGCACACCAACATGGCACATGTATACATATGTAACAAACCTGCACGTTATGCACATGTACCCTAGAACTTAAAGTATAATAAAAAAAAAAAAAAAAGAAAATGAAAATGAAAAGGCAAGCTACAGACTGGGAGAAAATAGTTCATACATATCCAACAAAGGAATTGTACTTAAAATATACAAAGAACCCTTTCAACGGAATAAGACAACCCAATGAAAAGCAGGTAAAAAATTTTAACAGATGCTTCACCAAAGAAGTCATACTAATGGCAAAAAAAGCTCAAAATCATTACTTGTTAGAGAAATGCAAACTAAAATCATAAACAAATACACACCCACTACAATGGCTAAAATTGAAAGAATGACTATTTAAAGTGTTGACAAGGATGTGGAAGAACTGAGACTCTAATGCTCAGCTGCTGGGATACAAAATGATATAACCACTTGGAAAATAATTTGGCAGTTTCTTTAAAAGTTAAACATACATCTACTGTGTAATCCAACCCTTCCACTCCTAGGTATTTTTCCATAGGAAATGAATGCATATGTCCACACACAGACTTGCATATGCATGTTCACAGCAGCTTTACTTTAATAGCCCAAACTGGAAACAAGCCAAATGACCCTCAACAGGTAAACTGTCATCCAGGTGTACAACAGAGCACTACTCATTAAACAAACAAACAAGGACTATGGACATACTCAACGATATGAATGAATCTCAAGATAATTATTCTGAGAGAAAACAGCCAGACAAAGTAAAGAACTTACATAAAATTCTAGAAAATGCAACCTAGACTACAGTGACAGAAAATAAGTAGACCAACGGTTCCCCAGAAATGGGGTTGGGGGAATGAGGGCTTGTATTAGGCCATTCTTGCACTGCTAGTCTCAGGGAATACCTGAAACCAGGTAATTTATAAAGACAAGAGGTTTAACTGGCTCATGGTTCTGCAGGCTATACAGGCATGGCACAGGCATCTGCCTGGCTTCTGGGGGGCCTTAGGGAGCTTTTACTTATGGAGGAAGGTGAAGGGGGAGCAAGCATGTGACATGGCCAGAGCAGGCGCAAGAATGAGAGAATGAACGCAGGTGCCACACACTTTTAATGACCAGGTCTCTCCAGAGCTCTCTCTTGAAAGGACAGCACCCGAGGGGAATGCTAAGCCATTCATGAGAAATCTGCCCTAGTGATCCAATCACCTCCCACCAGGCCCTACTTCTACCATGGGGGGATTACATTTCAACATGAGATTCGGGGTGACAAATACCCAAGCTAAATCAGGGATGCATTGTAAAAGGGTAGGAGGAACATTTTAGGGGTGATGGGCATGTTCATTATCTTAACCGTAATGATGGTTTCCCAGGCGTTTACCTACATAGGCCAAAACTCATCAAATCATACACTCTAAGTATATGCAGTCTATTGTATGTCAATTATAAAGCTATAAAAAAAGAATCTATGCACAACAGAAACCAAACACGTACATACAATAACAGAAATGACAAAACATCTATGGGATGCTTTAAAAGTTCACTAAAAAGGACTAAAACAAGACCTAAGTATTCAAATCATGTTCCCAGATAGGAAAACTCAGTATTGCAAATATGTTGATTCCCTTCAAATCAACTTATTAACTCATTGCAATTGCACTGAGGATCAAAACATAGTATTTTGTGCAATTTGACAAGTTGAATCTAAAGTTATTTTAGAAAAAATAATATGTGGTAGTAACCAAAACATTTTTGAAAAAGAGTAGGAGAAAGGAAATAGTTCTAGCAGACATTAAAACATACTACAAAAACCTTGAAAACATGATCCGAAGTGAAAGAAGCCAAACAAAAAAGGTCACGTATTATATGATTCCATTTATATGGAATATCCAGAACAGGCAAACCCGTAGAGACAGAACACAGATTGGTGGTTGCCAGAGGATGGCAGGGAAGGGAGAATGAGGAACAACTTAATGGGTACAGGATTTCCTTTTGCGGTGATAAAAATGTTTTGGAACCAGATAGAGGTGGTGTTTGTTCCACATTATGAATGTACTAAATGCCACTAAATTGTTCACTTTAAAATGGTTAATTTTACGTTACGGGCAACTTTACCTCAGTTTTTAGAAAATCAACAATTTGCTAACTTCAAAATGATGCTATAAACCTGCGATCACTGAAACAGTGAGCTATTGTGGAAGAATAGGTTAAATTGATTAATTAAAGAGAATACGGCCTAAAAACAGTCTGGAAAATCCCTCTCTTTGGGGCCCAAGCAAACGCCACCCTACAACAAAATTTCTTCCTGCGGTCAGCAGGCTGCTTCCTAGATCATTTGAAGCCTGCAGGCCTTAAGCTATAAGCAGGATGTTACAATGTCCTCATAACGCAGCACTTTAAATTTAAGCAGAAAAGTAGCGTTGAATGCTAAGAGCATGATTTACTGTTAGTGGTATGATTTGACCTAACCGGAGTATTGTTGATGCCCCGGCCCTGGCCTGCTGCAGTGTAGCTGCTGTTATATCTACTACAACCTCTATGCACATGGGCCTCACATCCCAGCCTGAAGGGCAAAGCCCACCCAGCATTTCTGCAGACCCCCTAGGATAGGGCTTCCAGGGTCAGCCCCTCACCTGCTAGCTGGGGTCTGGCTTGGGGTCATCAGGGGTCAGAAGGAGGTGGTAATAAAGTTTATTTCTGTTTCCCCCATGTCTTGTATTCCCTGCATAAAGGCCCTATATTAAGCAAAAAGAAGCTGCTGTGGCTTTCATCTGTGGGAGAGGAAACGAGCATTCTCATCAGTGTAAAGCAGAAATCTAGGTATATGCAAAGACCTAGCATATGACAGCTGCAGCTCATCAAAACTACAGGGAGAGGACAGTGTTCGGAAAATGGCTACACAATTGGAAAAAAAAAAGTTAGACTCCACTTTACACTGCACTCCAAAATAAAACTCTGATGTTTACAAAGCCAAATCAATAAAATAGATGGTATATTAGCTGAAAATAGATGATATTTCTATTATCCTGGGGTAGGCAGGCTTTTTTGTTTCTAATTTTTTTAACTTTCTATGTAAAAATAATTTCAGATTTCAAGATCAGCTACAAAAATAATTCAAAGAATGCCTATATACCCTGTCCCCAGATTCCCTAAAATGTTAACATTACTATATTTGCTTCCCCTCTTTCTCTGTGTTTATATATGTATACACTGAATTTCTATGCATGTGTGTATATATGTGTTTTCATATCCATATGGTCATTTATATGCTGTGTCCTTTTCAGTGTAGCATATCAGCAGGCACATGACATCTACTTGTCTCATTACTGGTAATGTTAACTTGAATCACTCGCTTACAGTGGTATCTGCTTGGTTTCCCCACTTTTATTCCTTTGTAATTAATAAGTATTTTGTGGAAGATACTCTGAGACTCTGTAAATATACTGTTTCTCATAAAAATATCACCTCCTAGTTTTAGCATCTAGACTGGTCTTTTTAAAGAATTAAGACCAAACAAATAATAACAATCATAAAGAAAGAAAGAAAAAGATTGACAGATATGATGACATCAAAACAAAACTTTGATAAGAGGAACAAACGTATCAACAAAATGTGATACTATGAACAAAGTTGAAAGATTGACAGTCTGAGAGAAAAATATCTGTAACATATACAACAGGCAAAGAATCCATACACAGAATATATGAGGGAAGCCTAGAAACCAGGAAGAGAAAGCCAGCCACATGAGCCAACTACAAAAACTGGAAACCGATAGTCAAATGCAAATAGCCAAGAAACATGAAAAGATGCTCAGCCTTATTGCTAATCACAGAACTGCACATTCACAAAATGAGCTTCCAGTTTTGAAAAGTAATGAAAAGACTGACAATAAAGGGTAATGGTATGGACAAGGGTAAATAGTTATTTGGGTATACTGTTTACTGGGAGTATATATAAATTGGTAAAGCATTTTTGAAAAGCTATCTGGTATAGTAACTACTAAAATTTAAAATGCACACATCCTTTGATCCACCAGCACACACCCAGAGATATATGAATAGGAATACTCATCATCAGTATTGCTTTTCACAGACCAAAAAGAAAAATCTAAATTTTTATCAGCAGCACAGTGGTTCCTAAGTTACTCTACAGTAGGGAAACATACCAGTAGAAGAATAGAGGCTGAGTGGCACGTCATGACATGGAAAGACTTCTTACATATATAGTTAAGGGAAAAAGAAAAGGCATATTATGTACTGCATAACAATACATAATAATAACACTAAGTAACAGCCACAACACTCATGCTACTGCCAGTCACTGTTAAATACATCACAAACATTAGCTAATTTAATCCTCAACACAATTCTATGAGGAAAGTCCTAGTATTAATCCTCACTTTTGAGACAAGACAACTGAGGCACTAAGAGGTAAAGTAACTTAACCAAGGTCACCACCAAACTATAGGGCCTCTCTCTATAAATAGGTATTTGCAGGTTTGTGGGAAAAGGACTGGAGGGATACAGACCAAACTGTTAACGATAATTACCTCTGGGAAAGAGAAGGGGACAGGGCTTTATTGCTTGAATCTTTTACAATGAGAGTATATTTATACAGTATAATACTTGTGCTATTAAAACGAAACAATACTTTACAAAGACATGAACAAATGAATGACAGAAGCAAGTTGACAGATCCCCTGGATGTCTGCCTACTTCAAGAACCAGAACAGATCTTTCCTTCCAGTCTTGTCTCCCCTGCTTGGAGACATCTCATGGACTCTTTCTTTTCTTCAGTGGTCTCTACCTTTCAATAAAGCTACCAGCCACAATCCTCATCTCCAGCCATGTCTCCTCCTCCTAATTTGCATCATCCCTCATGCAAACAGCCTTTTAATACTATAAATCTGGACCATGAAAATTGAGAAAGAAGGCCCTAAAGCCTTTTGAGTCTTACAGACTTTAAGGAGTAACTAGCAAGTATTTTACAAGCACACAATAGCATACTTCCTGCCTATATATATAATATTAAGGTTGAAACCTAAATGTTTTGGAAAGATTTATGAAAGGCTTAGAAATAAACAGGTTCTTTGGCTAACTCTGGACTAACATAAAATTAAAGCAAGCCAGTACTTCCACTTCCAGGAATATGGAGTAAGTAAACTTTTCCCTAAACTTCCCAGTAAGTACAACTAAAAAACCCTGGAAATTATACCAAACAAACACAAGAAGACTCTGAAAGGTGAAAGAATATGTCTGACCAGCTAGGGATCTCATGACCCAGGGAACAACATGGTGGTGAGTTCCGTGGTTTTCTTTCTGCCTCATATATCCCAGACTTGAAGCTAAAGAAATCAGCAACCCAGAAACAGCAATAAACACAAACCAAAAAACAAAAACAACAAAAGCCTGCTTTCTCTAGTCAGGGGGCAGCCTAGCAAGAGAGAAAACGTTTAGGCAATAATTGCTCTACTCCAGCCAAACGTCACATAAAATACTGTGGCCCCACACCCACCCATGCCAACAAGGCCAGAGTAAGGATCCCAGACTTCCACATCTAAACATCTAAAAAATAATTAATACTAATTCCACACAGTCTCTTCCAGAAAACAGAAGAGGAGGGAACACTTTCCAGTTCATTTTATGAATCTGGTATTACCAAGCCAGACAAAGACAGTATACAAAAAGAAAACTACAGATCAATATCCCTCATAAACACAAACACAACATTTTTTTCTTTCTTTTTCAGACATCTGTAACAGCCAGAAAAAAATTCTTAACAATCTATTATCAAAGAGAATTCAGCAATAAATAAAAACAATTATATACCATCACCAAGTGAAATTTATTCCAGGGATGAAAGGCTGGTTTAATATTCAAAAACCAACCAATTTACTCCACCATGTTAACAAGCTAAAGGAAAAAAAAAAATCACACGATCATATCAATTGATGCAGGAAAGGCATCTGACAAAATCCAACACCTATTCATGATAAAAACCCTCAGAAAAACAGGAATGGAAAGGAACTCCCTTAACTTGATAAACAGTACCTACCAAAAAACCTTCAGCTAATATTATACTTAAGAGTGAAAGACTGGGGCCAGGGACAGTGGCTCAAGCCTGTAATCTCAGCACTTTGGGAGGCCGAGGCAGGTGGATCACAAGGTCAGAACTTTCAGAACAGCCTGGCCAACATGGTGAAATCCCATCTCTACTAAAAATACAAAAATTAGCTGGGCATGGTGGTGCATGCCTGTAATCCCAGCTACTTTGGGGGCTGAGGCAGAACTGCTTGAACCCAGAAAGTGAAGGTTGCAGTGAGCTGAGATCACACCACTCACTCCAGTTTAGGCAGCAGAGCAAGACTCAGTCTCAAAAAAAAAAAAAAAAAGTGAAAGACTGAATGTTTTCCACCTATGATCAGCAACAAGGCAAGGTCTACTCTCTCACAGGTAACATAGTGCTAGATGTTCCACCCTTTGCAATAAGGCAAGAAAAAAAAAAAGCATACAGGTGTGAAAGAAAAAAGGATGAGATTGTTGTACAGGTGGAAAATCATAAGGAATTAAAAAAAAAAAAAACTCAAAACCTAGAACTAATAATGAGTGCAGCAAGGTCATCGGATGTAAGATAAACCTATAAAAATTAACTGAATTTCTATATAACAGCAATGAACATGTGAACATCAAAATTAAAAGTACAATTCCATTTATAATTGCTCAAAATCTAAAAATAAGTATTTAGGCTTAAATCTACTAAAACATTATAGAGCTTGTTTGCTGAAAACTACAAAATGCTGGTGAAAGAAATGAAAGAAGAACTAATTAATGAAGAGACATACTATGTTCATGAATTGGAATACTCAACATAGTGGGGATGTGAATTCTCCTCAAATTGATGTGCAGATTTAACATTAATTCCCATTAAAACTCCAATAAGTTTTTTGTAAATATAGGCAACATTATTTTAAGATTTATATGGACAAATAACTGGAATAGCTAAAATCATTTTGGAAAAGGAGAATAAAGTAGAAGGAATCATTCTACCTGCTATGGTTTCAATGTATCCTCAAAAAATCCTGCTGATACTTAATCCCCATTGTAGCAGTATTGAAAAGGGGGGCCTTTAAGAGGTGATTGGATCATGAGGGCTCATTCATCAGATTAATGGATTGATTGGTTATCATGGGAGTGGAACTGGTGGCTTTATAAAAAGAGGATGGGATCTGAGCTAGCATGTTAGTACCCTCAGCCTCCTTGCCACGAGATGACCTGCACTGTCTTGGGACTCTGCTGAATCTTCACCAAGCAAGAAGGCCCTCACCAGATGTGCCTCTTGAACTTGGACTTCCCAGCCTCCAGAACTGTAAGACATAAATTTTATTTATTTATAAATTATCCAGTTTCACATATCTGTTATAAACAAAAGAAAATGGACTAATACAGTATCCAATTTCAAGACTTACCATACAGCTGCAGTAATCACTATTGGGTGGTATTGGCAGAGGGATGGACACATAGAATGAAAGTAGAAAACCACACAATAAGCTCAGCTGATTTTTGAGAAAGGTTCAAAAGCAATTCAAAAGGAAAGATTGCCTTTTCAACAAAAAATGCTAGAGCAATTACTCTTTCAAAGAGGGGAGAAGGAACTTTGAACTCAGTTCACATCTTATACAAAAATTAAGGAAAAAAATGTATCACAGACTTAAGTGTTGATGTAAAACTATAAAAGTTGTAGGAGAAAACAGGAGATATCTTCAGGATCTAGAGCTAGGCAGAGAGTTCTTAGACTTGACACCAAAGCATGATTCACAGACAGAAAAAGCAATAAATTGGACTTCACCAAAATTAAAAACATTTGCTCTGTGAAAGGCCCTGTTAAGATGAAAAGGCAAGTAAAGACTAGGAGAAAATATTTAGAAACCACATATCCAACAAAGGACTCATAGCTAGAATACACAAAGAACTCTTAAAACTCAACAGCAAAAAACCAAACAATCCAATTAGAAGATGAGTAAAAGGCATGAAGAAATATTCATCGAAGACATACAGATGGCAAATAAGCACATGAAAAGATGTTCAACATCATTCATTAACCACTAGGGAAATTCAATGTGAAACCAAATGAATTATCACTACACACCCGTCAGAATGACTAAAACAAAAAAAATATTGACAATAACAAATGCTGGAAAAGATGGAGAGAAACTGGATCCTCTATGTATTCATTACAGCTACCCAAAAAAGTAGTTTAACATTTTGTTTAAAAACAAAACGTGCAACTACCACATGACCTAGCAAAGGCATTCCTGGATATTTATCCCAGAGGAATAAAAATACAGGCACACAAAAACCTTCATGTGAGTATAGCAACTTTATTCATAATAGCGCCAGAATGAAAACAACCAAGATGTCCTTAAATGGGTAAATGATCAAACAAATTGTGGGATATCCATACCATGGAATACTATTTATCAGTAAAAAGAAATAAACCATTAACCCACACAATAGACTCTCTGCATGAATCTCAGGAGAATTATGCTGAGTTTTTTTTTTTAAGCCAATTCCAAAAGGTGACATACTATATAATTCCATTTATATAAGATTCTTGAAATGCCAGAATTATAGAAATGGAGAACAGATTAGTGGCTATCAAGGGTGAAGAAGAAGGTGGTAGTAGAAGGGAAGTGAGTATAGCTATAAAAGGCCAACATGGAAGATCCTTATGGTGATAGAAATTGTATTATGGCAAGTTTTTTCTATATTTTATGATGCTTTGATATCCTGAGGCCTTGCAGAAGCAGGGAGGGACTGCCCCTCCCAGGTGAATGACTTGCTCGTGTGCATACCTTGGATATGCAGAGCAACCAATGCTGAGTTCTTATCTCCATCTGCCTGCTTTCATGGGCTCTTGCAGTCCAGGACACGATTCCCCAGGGACAGGTACCTGACATAGAGGGACTCACCCATGTACCCCAGAACCTGCCAAAATTATTCAAACTTAATCAGTTCTAAGTGTTCTCACCCTGCTTGACACTGCCCTTCCTGGCTCGTTTCTCCCTGGCTCCCTGTGCTTCCTGACACACCCCGCACTTCCCCACCAGCACTTCCCCACCTGCACTTTCCCAGGTGGCCCTACAGGGTGTGGCCTGTCTGCTCCTCCTGGGAACTGTGAGTAATAATCTTTCCAGTGGCGATCCTCTCCTAATTTATTGGCCACATCATATCTGAATAAAAACAAAAACCTGGGTACATTTTAAAACAAATGTTCTGTATCTTGACTGTATTAATGTTAGTATCGTGGTTGTGGCATTGTACTAGTCTGCAAGATGTTACCACTCGGGGTAAACAGGATCTCTCTCTAGTACTTCTTACACCCGCATGTGAGTCTACCATTCTCTCAAAATAAAAAGTTTAACTCAAAAAAAAAAGAAAAATTAAAGCAAGCGCCTCATCTTTTTTCATCAATCCAATTAATTGGTGTTTCATTGTTAGGAGGCTTTTTAAATAGGGAATTAGGAACAGAAGGAAGTACCAGAACACTGCCTGTTCCCTACCACTTTCCAAATGAATCAACTACGGAACAAGTCATTAGTGGGAACTTTGGGTCAAAACAAAAAATTCACGGTTGGCAGGGAAGGGAAGCCTAGAAGAAAAGACCAGCTCCTCTGCAACCAGGTGCTTTAGGCCACTATTTCTAATGGGATCACCTAACGACAGCTGATGTTTGCCTCCTGCACACCTCCTGGATGCCAAGCACTGTGCTAAGTGTGCCACGTGCATCCTCTCAGACCGCAGCTCTGCTCCCTTGGGGCCAGGGTGTGGCAGGACAAAGGGGAACGTGGAGGGAAGGACCTTAAAAGAGGTTTGCTAATCCAGGCCACAGGGAACAAAGGCCCAGGGCTAGTTACAAAACCACCTTCTGTATTTTCAGTAAATCTCAGCTTAATGTATTTTCTAACAAAACAAAAAGGAGGAACACCTGGTGCCTTTTATCAAAACAAGCTCTGGTTCTGAACATAAACCAATCTGTGTGGCAGGACTCAAAGTCTGTGGTTATTTCTGCAGTTAGTAGCCCCACGATAGCAAAGCTCTGTGCTCAGGAAGCCAGGACAGCGAGAACAAGCTGCCGCCCTTGTTTCCTCATTCGCTTCATGGAGGCAGAGTTCCAGGAGGGGCAACTGCCTGAGGCTTTGGGCTGCCGCTGTCCTCCAGCCCATGGGGAAAGAGGGCAATTTTCCTGCCCCCTGAAAAGCCCCCCACCACAGCTTTGGCTTTCTGAAAATCCATGTGACAGCTGTGCTCAGACGGGATATGCCAATGTCCCACATTTTCACTTGATATCTGCCATATGTTTTTAACAAGATATAGTTTCCATCTTCACATGCTTTTCATAATGTGATTTTTAAAAATTCCTTGAGCACTATATAAAAATGCAAGCTTGTTTGAACTTGTATCACCATTGAGATTCTTCTTCCTTCTCTTACTTTAGTAAGTAAAAGAATAGGACCTCGTTTGGAGGTTTGAGATTTTAAACTTATCCCTCCCTATGTTCCCTATACCCAGCCCACTGGCCCACAGAGAAGCTGACTTCTCCTAGGATCCCCATAGTCCCTCACATTTGCGTTCGAGCATTTGAAACTCCAATTATTCAGAAAATTCCTATTACATTTTGGGCATATATAAATTATAAAGGTCCAGTTGTTTTTTAAAAAAGGTTCTTTTGTCTAATTAGTTTCAGAAATAGTGTTGAGAGAAAGAGACATAGGGGGAGGGGGGAGCAGCAAAAAAGGGGAAGTAGAGACTTTCAGGGCAGCTGGCCCATGTGCTGTCCGCACAGGCCGAGCCCAAGGCTGGCTTCCCAGCACGCAGGGGCAGGACGGGGCAAAGGCTAAAGAAACATGACCCGGTGCCCCTCTCTGACTGGGCTCTGGATCTCAACTCCTCTGCCCCCTCATGGGCCCTGCTTCATCAGCCAGTCCCTCTCCTATGTCTACACCCCTCCCTTTCTGTTGGTTCCTTCTTATCAGCAACTAGACACACTGAACACTTCCTACCTTTAACAAAGGGAGAAAACGCTCCTGGGGTCATGGCATCCTCTAGCTCCCGCTATGCCCTGGCCTCTCCTCTTCAAACGTCATCTGCACTCTCAACCTCTACTTGGCACCTCCCACTTACCTTGCAGGTCCACTCTATCCTTGCTTCTGAGCTTGCCACCAAGTTCACAACCATCTCCTTGCATTAAACCCAATGGACACCCTTCAGGCTCCTTTCACTTTGGCAACTTTGAAAATTACTCACCACACTTACAGAAATACACTTTTCCTCTTAGTTTTCTTTAATTTTCCACCTACCTCTCTGGATGCTCAGGCTTAGTCCCTTTTTGACTGCCTCCTCCTCTGCCCATCATTCACCAGTGACCCTCCATGGCAGTGGAGTCTGAAATGGCACAACCTCTCTTCTAGTCCCACAACCCTCCCTAGACAAGCCCAGTTATGCCCACAGTCCTTGCTATATGAGGATGGTGCCCAGACCCTTCTCCAGACCTTCGGTCCTAGGGCTCCGCTAGAGTCATACAAGCAGCTCAAACTCAAGGTGTTCAAAACTGACCCAAGAGTCTCCCTCCTGCCTCCACCCGACCTGGCTATCTCCATTCCTGTCCCAGCAGAGAACACCAGCATCTACCCATGGCCAGCAAGACACCCTGTGGCACTCTCATCCTTCCCTTTCCTCCCCACTCCCCCGACTCCCAACATTCAACCCATTCTTGCCATCAAAGAATATACGTATTTGGGTTCCCATGTCCCAAGTTCCCACAGCCCCAGGATCCATGTACCGCTTCACATGTCCACTGTCAATAGCCTGGCACAGGCTCTAGCTCTCACTCTGCACAAATTCACAGCCTCCATACACGCCCACCTGCCTCACTGCTTATCCTCCCCCAGACTGTTTTCCGTACCAACCAAGTGATCTTCGGAAAACACGAATCTGGCTAAGAGCCTGTTTTTTCTTAAAATCTCCCAATCACTCCCACCACCCTCAGAATAATAGCAAACTCCTTAGCGGCTATGATCTGGTCTCACCCACTTGCCCATCCTCGTCTCTCACCTCTCACTTGATGGAGCCCGGCCTTCTCAGAATACTGGATTTCCAGTGCCTTGGACAATAGCTAAGTGGCCAATAAACATTTGTGAAATCAATGAGCAAATAAATGAATGAGCAACGGTCAGAAAAAGTTTCACTAAGGGGCTATGTAACCTGGGTTTTAAGGATGAGAAAAATTTTATTTAAAAGTTGGGGGGCTGGGTACAGGCATTTCAGAAATATGAAGAAGGTTTAAAGGTACAATGGTACAAAGTTCCTGCTTATTCTGGATGTGAGAAAGTGAGCCGTTCAATGGGGCTGGAGAAAGGATGAGTAGAAGGAAGTGAAACTGTCAGATACACTGAAATCATGAAAGCCAAATCAAAGAATTTGGATTTTTATCCTATATGTGGTTATCAGAGAGACCTCCTGGGGAGTGGCTCCTTGCCTGCCATTGAAACCTATGCTTATTATCATCAGGCCTTTGCTCTTCGAGATATGCCCGAGGGTGGAAAGCACCTTCAGGCAGGAACTCTGATGCGGGGCCCTCCAGGGGACTGAGGCCCACTAAAGCTTGGGAATCCCTTACCTGGACTTTCAGAAAGAGTCACGGAGCCTGAGGTTGATCTGTCACTTCAGGGTTACTTTGCCAGGAAAGACTCCTGTGTGTTGGGTGGGATTTCTCAAGAAGAGAATGGAGGAGGTCTTAAATTGGAGTGAGGAAAAAGAATAAAATATCTCCTAGTCTCTCTGAGACCAGGATGTAGTTTAGCCTGGCAGCTCGCAACGCGTTTCTGAGGTAGGCAAGATGAAGTCAGCCAACAGCAAAACACAGAGGGCTGGCTAGGAAGAGGTCTGAGCATGGACCTGGACCCCCACCACAGCTGTCAAGATCCTCTGAGTTTTAATATCTCACTCCCATTATCCCCCAAAGTCCCAGAAAGTTCTCAATAAAAGTAAGTTTGGTCTCAGCTGTTCTATGGGAAGCCATGTGCTACGTTTTCAATGTGCCCCCAGTGTTTACGTGCTAGAGACTTTATCCCCCATGCAACAGTGTTGAGAGATGGGACCTGTAAGAAGTGATTAGGTCCTGAGGGTTCTGTCCTCACGAGTAGATTAACAGTCTTATCCCGGGAGTGGGTTCCTGATTAAAGGATGTGTGTGGTCCCCTCCTGCTCACTCTCCCTTTCTTGCCCCTCCGCCTTCTACCATGGGATGATGCAGCAATGAGGCCCTTGCCAGATTCAGGCCCTTCACCTTAGATTTCCCAGCCTCCAGACCTGTAAGAAATAAATCCTGCTCTTTATAAACTACTCAGTCTTAGGGATTGTGTTATAGCAGCACAAATGGACTAAGACACCATGGAGGGTCACAGAGGAGGGGGAGACGCAGGGAGAGCAGCGTCCAACCCCTGCACAGGCCAAAAAGTCCAGAGCAGCACCTGCCAGGTGGGCAGGGAGCTGAACCCAGCCATGGGACAACCTTGCAGATGTCACCAACTAAAAAGGAGCCATGTGGTGGCAGGTGAGAAAGCTGGCGCTGAAGAACGGTGAGCATCTTCGAGGTGGTCTCCTGGGAAAGGGTCCAACACCTAGCAGGCTTCCAGGTATGGAAGGAAGGGAATGATCCGTGATTTTTAGAAGTAGGATGCAAGGGGTTCATGCTGTCAGAATTATCTGGAAAGCTAGATCTGAAAGATAAATCATCTATAAGGACTTCCCTTCAAAGCACTTACCCCCAATTTCATCTTTTATTTATTTACAACCATCATTGCCTGTCTTCCTCTCCAGACTGCGTGCTTCATGAAGGCAGAGCTGTGTGTGTTTTGCTCATCGCTGTTTCCCCAGCTCATAGCTGGCACATAGTAGGTACTCAAAAAATGGGGTGGACAGATAAACAATGTAAAATTAAAATGTTCTGGAGTGTTTGATTTGTCTCACTTTCTCTATGTTGCTAACTTTCTTTTTTTTTTTTTTAACCAAGAAAAGTATATTTTCAAGGAAAGGAATACATGTCCTTTATGGAGAAAGAGTCATCTCATAAATATAGTGTTGCAGCTTCAGTCTCTGAGTTGTAGGCATTTATTTATTCATTTATTTATTTATGTAGAGACAGAGTCTCACTCTATTGCCCGGGCTGGAGCGCAGTGGCGCAATCTTGGCTCACTGCAACCTCCGCCTTCTGGGTTCAGTCGACTGTCCTGCCTCAGTCTCATGAGTAGCTGGGATTACAGGCACGTACCACCATGCCCAGCTAATTTTTTTGTATTTTTAGTAGAGATGGGGTTTCACCAGGTTCGCCAGACTGGTCTTGAACTCCTGACCTCAAGTGATCTGCTCACCTCGGCCTCCCAAAGTGCAGGGATTACAGGCATGAGCCACCACGCCTGGCCATAAGCATTTACTTAGAAAGGCAAAGGAATGTGGGTGAAAGGTAAAATGTATATTGTTGGAAACACACCCAACAATGATTCTCAGTAATGTCTAGCTTAATGCCCCGCAGACACTGCAACATCCCAGAGTGGCTTATAAATCAAAGGTTACATTCTGCATACAGGCATTGTAGCACGAAGTGCTTCTTACAGCATTACAATTCTTTGAAAACTGACCATCCACACAGGATAAAACCGCATGCACTATCTTTGGCAAACACTAGTCATCTATGACATATAGTCACTACTCCGGGCACGTGGCATCACAAAGACGCACGAGACTCACCCCAACTCTGACTGCAAGGGGAGAGAAGCACCAGTCACTCCCAGATAGTGTGGGTGCAGAACAGAAAAGGGAGGCTCTTTCAGAGAGGACTGCAGACATCAGAACAATAAATTGAGAAGTTTACATTATAATCCCCAGCCCCCTAGCCTAAGAAGGCTCCCCTGACCCAGAGAGAAGGGAAGTTATTGAATTAAATTTTTATAAATGAACATTTGGCACCTTTTACCTCGAGCAGCGATGGGGCCTAAACTCATTTTAAAGCAGTTGTGCTACTCAGGGTCACCAGTCCATCTGGTGCCTAACTCGCAGGGCTACATGGTAGCAGTACTTAACGGGCTCTGTGTGCAGGGAGAAATAATCCTACAGCAGCTACAACAGACAGAGAGGTCTTGGCCCAATCCGCAGCAGGGCTTCCTCATCTGCTGGAGTTCTGTCTAAGCATCTCTGCAGCCTAGCCACCACAGAGCGCCTTGCACTTTGGTTTGGATGTTGACTTAATATGAAACTCCAGATAAAAGGAATGAGAAGTCTCTCTTCTCACCATGCCCTCCCCGCCTTCCTTGAACTTGGGGCCAGACCTCTGGGGAACGAGACGCTTGTCTGCACACAGTCCAGAGGCCAGCACCAAGAGGGGACTCCCACCTCTCTCCCTGTTAGGGCTTTCAGAGGGAGCCCGAGCAGTCTCTACCTCGGCCGTGCAGAGCTGGGTAATTACCGGGCGGATGAGCTCAAGCCCCTTGCCCTGCTCACCTCCCACTAAAATGCACGGCACAGCACAATCATGAAATGTGCTTATTAATTTTACTCATTTGACACTGCGCTCTTCTGCCCTGAGCTAGATGTTAGGAGAAAATGATAGGGATAGATTCTGCTCCTGTCAGACTTACCAAGACTTCCAGAAAACCAAACTATCAAAGGCCATCTGCCACCCACTAGCCAAGCAAGCAGGATGACCCTAAAGGTACAAACAGAATGCTAAAGATACAGATCAACAAAAGAGGACATGGAAAGATGGGGAGACCCCTGCCCTGGGCTCAAGCTCCCTGCGAGCCCTCCTAGGAGAGTGACCCCTGAGCCCGTCCTCTCCCACAGTAGGAACTCCCAGTCCCTGCCTTGATTCATGACTTGCTGCTTCTTCCCTAATTCATCAAAAGACACTTTGGCTTCTCAAATCAGGAACATTTTTATTAGCTTCCCCCAGAGTTTCGTGGCACAAAGCCATACCTGATGATTCTATTTTATGGAAAGTTATACATTCAAATCATGCTTTGAAGTCAAGCAGCAGGTAAGACTCAAATGTTTGTCAGAAAAGATTCCTTCACTTTTTCACTTTTAAAATGTTTATGAGCTTTCAAACAGGTGGAAAGGGATGTGTAGCATTTGGACAGGCTCCTCCTTCCTTACCCAGGACCCAGCACTGGCTGACCCAGTACAGATCTGCCTTGACCACTGCAGTTCTCAAAGGGGGCTGATTCTGCCCAGCCAGCCCCTGCTCCTGGAGACATCTGGCTATGTCTGGAGACATTCTGGGTTGTCACCACTGGGGGAGGAGGGACAGGTGCTACTGGTATTCACTAAGGAGAGGCCAGGAATGCTGCTTAACATCCTATGAAGCACAGGATAGCACAAAGAATTATCTGATTGTCTTGCCCAAAATGTCAACAGTGCCGAAGTTGGGAAACGCTGCCTTGGGGCATCTTCTGCTGGGCCAGGCATCGTATCCTCCTCACTGGAGGACATCAGACACTATTCTAATTGCTGTGGGAGGTTTTCAGTGTTGGCTAATGAGATTCGTGTTCTTTCACTCTTATGTATTCTTGGTGCACATTTTCAGTGAATAAGCACAAAACGTCACAAAGTGAGGAAAGTAAACCTAAGACCACCTTAGAGTCTCAGAACACATGAAAATATCCACTGTTAATTAAACCCTCGTAACGTTCCTCTGTACTTTGTAATCAGAATTTTACAATTGAAGCAGAAGTTACCTACTGAAACAACAAAATAACCAGTTCCAATCATCAGGACTACTGAACACCTGCACAGATGTCTGCGGAAAAGCAACGAAAGTTCTCCAATAAATTGTGGTGGTGTGCTCAGCCACAGCGCTGGACTTGGAGGGAGTCTGGTCCTGATGATTCACCGTATCCAAAGACCGGGACTCTGTTACTTCATTTCTCAGATCTTGGGTTCTCCTAATCAGCAAAGAGGCGATACAGCTACTTGCCCTCCCAGCCTTCCAAAAGCCCATGAGAGCTAAATGAGTTCACAGGTAGGAAATGTTTTAAACTGTAAAAAGCCACACAGATGTAGGACCACAGATGTAGGACAATGCCTTTACAATATTTACACATGCATGACAATACATGAAAACCACCAGGAGTCGTTCATAGATTCTGGATCCTTTTCATGAAATGTCACAACCAGAAGTTGAAAATCAATGAATCTAACTCCTTAATCTTACTGAAGGTGAAAATGACCATCATAGAGGTGGTCAAGGCCAGGAAATGGCCCAGATGGGCTCAGGTCTTCTAACGCCCAAACCAGGATGCTCTCTAGATCCTCCCTTGATTAAGTTCCTAGAGGGAAAAAGCACATCTTACACGCAAGGGTCAGAGGGTCTTGGACACAGGAGATAAATACTTGTAGAATCAGTGAGCAAAATGTACAAACTAGTATCTTGACTTACTACGTCATAGCCTGTCGGGGCTCGGTTCCGAGAAGCCACCACCCCGACTCCTGTGATGGGATCCATTGACGTTTCTGGCAAGGCTTCTGAGAGGTCTTTGACTTCAGGCATGGTGGACTGGTCCTGGTTCAGCAAAGGAAAAAGAAAGCACAAAATTCAAACATAGCATTTACGTGAATAATATAAAGTCTCAAACAGACAGAACCAGAATCTTGGGGCAAATACCCTGAGGTTCACATACCTGAACTATTTGAATGAGTCCTGACCCTATGTGACCCTTTCCCTAGGTCAAGAATTCAAATCACCTCTGGTCCCCACTCTCCTCAAGTTAGCTTTGAACACTGAGCTAACATGAGAGCTTGTCTCTACTCTCAGGAGGTAAGTTTTACTCAAACCCAAGAGCACATCATTCTTAACTCCGCCACCCAGCTGCTTGATTTCTGAACACATACCAGCACCTGCTCTGAAGACACGTCAGACATGGCTAAGCCTAACAACACCTTTCCTCTCTCTCCCTTGCGATCTCTCCTATGGAGGCCTAGACTTCCAAACCCACAGCCAAGGTTAGGCCTTCAGCAGGCACAGCTTTGCAAAGAAGCAAAGAATGTTGTAAACATAGAAATAAGAGTTCTGGGCTTGGGTGAAGGAATGGTGTTGGACTCCCGGCTCCATGACTGACTAGCTGGTGACTTTGAGTAAGCAATTTAACCTCATGGACCCTTCATTTTCTCAGCTATAAAATGAGGTCATGATACTGACCCTTGCAGAGCTGCTGTGAGGACCAAGAGAGTCAAAGAGAGTAGATGTAAACGAAAGGTCTGGAGAGGTCCCTGGTACACAGTAGGCGCTCAAAAAAGCACATTAAGACTGGTGGGGTGTGGGACATACAAGTCCAGGTAACTGGTCAGAAATGTGATAGGCATCACTCCCTAGGGGACTGGCAGATCCCTTTGTTGTGTTTTACCCTCGGGTCACGTGGGCACTTACTCAAAGCCAAATAGTAACAATGATCATAATTCTTGCTGGGCACTTTGAGAGAAAGGGAGGGAAAATGGAATTATTATTCTGCTGCTGACTGCCTCTTGATGTGAACAGAGAAGACAGGTAGAATATAGAGAGCACTGGGTCTGGGCAGCTGGAGTGGCAGTGCACCAGAAAGCAAATAAGAGAGACAACACCATATGTAAATGAACCTAAGTACTTTTAAAATGACAAGCAGGGAAAAAGAGCAAGTCAAATTCCACCTCCTTCTGCAGCAATTAAACTCCACTGGCTGTAGGTCTGCCAGATCTCTCAAGGCTGGTTACTGCTTCTAACACAAACCAAACACCCTACCTCACTAAGCAGGCAGGAGGAATATTCTTGCTTCTAGCCTAGAATTAGAAAAGGCAGAGGCCATTAAAAATGACTGCAGCCTCCTAAATAGGAACAATCAAAATGCCGTATGCAAGTCTCCCATGAAGTCAGTGGAACCCACAAAAAGCTCCGGAAACAGACTTGTCAGTGCAATGGAGCTGAGTCCTCAATCAAGGCTAGGAAGTGCCTGGCACAGCTGCAGTCTCCTCTTCTGTTTACAACAAAAGCTTAACAAAGTTATGCTTTACCTAATTCTTCTGAAAATAAGCTTCTAAACAGCCAGGGCAGGGGGTATCACACTGCATCACTGTATCATTTTCTATTTTCAAGTTTCATATACCAGGCAGGTTTATCTGCATAAAACACAGGGCTTAGTGCTTCCTGCACACAGTAGGCATTAAGTAAATATTTATTGAATGAATACACATGCATGTCCCCAATAAAGGTTTAGAATTAAATATCTGCACCTGCAGATCCAGAGCAGGCACTGATCAAAAGGGCTCAGTACTTGAAAAATCCCGTAGTATTGGTAACATGAAAATAACATTGCTGCAGTTTGCAAAATATTGGTACCTGCTGTTGGTTACCAAGAATGCTTTGCAATTAACAACTCATTAACAGAATGTACGAATTCTGCCAGTGCTAAAATATCACGCTGTGAATTTAATAAAGAACATGTGAGGTAAGTTTTTTTTTTTTTTTTTTTTTTAAGATAGTATGGACTCTACTATCAGAGAGAGAGAAAAGAAAGGGACAAAGAAAAATGAGGAGAGAGGGAAGTGGGGTAAACATGAATAAGCAATATCTTATTTGCTGGTGGATTCATTGCCACAACCCCTGGTCACATCGTACCTCCCCGGTACGATGATGACAATGGCCCTCTGCCTGGAGCCCGCTCTCAACAGCAGGAGGGAGGGTCACCAGGCCCTGGAAGAAGCCATGCTGCTCCCACAATGCCCTGCGGCGGCCCAGGAGAAGGTTCAAAGATGGCTGCGGACGGCCCCCGGCTGAGGCAGACAAAGGAGGTGGGCCTGGCTTGCCAAAGAGCCCCGCAGAGCTGCTCGCAGAGCTGCTAGCAGAGCATCTTCAACGCCCGCAGTTCTCTCTCCTTCCCCCCAGCTGCTGTGCCCCGGACGAAGGCGGCCTTTGTGAAATATGGACAAATGGCTCCGGGCCGCGCGCGCTGCGGCCGACTCATGGAGGAAGCGCCATCACCAACCAAGGCAGCTTTTAATGAGAAACGCCCAAGATATCCATGGCAGGGGCCATCATTCAAAGCCGCTTGACCTGAATTACATATTTTCTGACTGCAAATTACTCTTAAAGGCGTCTCTACCGGCACTTCAATTGGCCTTCCTAACAAAAGGCCATTTATTAACTAGTGCTCCACGTTTCCCAGGCCGCGGAGCCTCAAGCCAGGAAGGATGGCCCCGCGGCTGAGGACTCGAGGAGGCCATTCATGCGGGCCCTCTCACATCAAATCCTGAGGCCTACTTGCAACAACCCCAGGTTGTATCAACAGCTCCTCATCCAGCATCCATCTGTATCTCAGTCCAAACTGCCCACAAAACACACTAACAGGTCTGTAGCATTTGGACAGTGCTTTGCAGCTCTCAAGAAGCTTTCTCAGGCTCCTTCCCAGTTGAAGCTCACATCAAACCTGGTAGGTGGCTGGGTCACCTCCCAGGAGTGGCACGGCTGGTCTTCCTCCCTGGGTCTGGTCTGTTTATCATTGTACTAGGCAGAAAGGCATCCAATTGAGAAAGCAGTTTCAACACTAATTATATTTTAAAATGCCAAAGCTTTTCTTTCTCTAGCCACAGCTCAATAAGTCAAGCAAGGGGGAAAAAGTACAGAAGGATAAAAGTAGCATGGGATTAATTTTCCTCGCACCTCAGTTTCAAGATTCAACATTCCCCTCATAAATAATTTACAACAATAAAAATGAGCTAAGGCCATGTTTGTGTAGGATGGAGGTAAATTTAGGCCTAATGAGGGAGATCCGAGCACTGCACAGGAGGGAATAGGTTGATCTATGGCACAGTGGGAGCAGGATCAACAGCCCACAGGGGCTCCATATCCAACTGGAAGTTGCAGGGCCAATCGGGAGGAGGGGGAAGCAAGATGGGGAAACTTGTGCCATCCCAGCTGTGGCTGCAAGGAAGGTCTCTATAGGGAACCTCCAAAGTTGACCCAGTGTTTTGGATGACAAGACAAATGTTGAGATTTTGCAGAACTATAGGATTGGGCCAATCTAAGTCTATTCTCGATACATGCTGGGTAAGGAATAAAGGTGGTGGGATGCCAGGGACTCAAACTGGACCTTGAGCAGGTCCTCTTACTTTCACCTCGAAGGTCCCAGACGGTTCCATTCTGACCTCTCCCCTGAGCAGGCATACAGCCTCTGCAAGATCATTTCCAAGGCTGGGGACTGCAGAGCCTCGGTTCAGGCAGTGTTGTCTGCTCCTGAGAGGCTTCCTCTGCAAGGCAGGAGAGTAGCGTGTGTGTGTGTGTGTGCGCGCACATATACATACACGTATGCACATGTGCCCACATGTGTACTGAATGGGAAAGCTGGGGAGGGTTAAGGTGAAGTGTTTTCTAAGCCAAGAGGATTTTTTCCACCATGCCATACACGGAGAGCACCATACAAACCACACAACAAAGCCAGGCGCAAGTTTGCTTCCAGCTTCCGCCTGCAGTGCTGCAGATAGCGCTTGGGGAGGCCCCAGCTCCCGGCATTGCAGCACCTAGCACAAGACTGTCATCCCAGGTTCACGGAGAAATGAACTTTAACTATAAAGACCCTTCATACAGACGGCACACTGCTCCCTTGTAGCTGATCAAAGAATTACTACAACAGTGTGCTTAATCCCTGAAAGTCAGCAGTGCTGGGCTTAACTGATGCTGAACATTGTTTCGGAATCAAAGGCGTGCCTCCCGGCCCCAGTCTGGGAGAAAACTGAGCTACTGTATCACAGCTGAAAACTCAGGGGAACTTTGATATCATCTCTGTTTAATTTCCACGGCCCTCCTGAGCCTGGGGTTTATCTCGTTTTATCAACTCCTGTACTGAAATCAAAACGCAACTAACAAAGCTCAGACCTCTCTCCACTGAGGCCCTTCCAGCCGGCGGGGTGTGGGCTGAGGAGTTTAAAGTGCTTTCAGGGAGCAACAACTGCAGGGGGCAGGGGGCGCTGCCTTCAAAGGAGGTGCTGTGGGCAGTGGGCCCACGTTCCAGCCTCCCGCCATCTCGGCCTCCTGCCGTGGTGAGGCCGGCTCAGAAGTGGCGCCAGCGAGCGCTGCTGGTCAGGGCTGAAGGCATGACTGGCATACAACTTTTGAGGAGAGTAATTTCAAAGTATTAAAGGGGGGCAGGCTAAATTGGGCTACTGTAATTGAAATGACAAAAACCGTGGCTTAATTGCATCCCTACAGAAGGGCAAACTTGTGATCAGCTTGCTTGAAATCCAAAGTCAAGGGCACCAAAGACAAAAACTGCCTGCTCACATCTACCAGCTTCCAGGGCTGAGGAAGGGAAAAGAATAAATATTTCATTCGCCGTGGGAAACGCCGCAAGAGCAGGTGGCTGCTGGAAATGGGTTGTCCCCCAGTAAAAGCTGCTGCTCTGGCCTTCATAGAGAGGGTCTTTGCCTGTCTCCCAGCGGCAGCAATGGTCTGTAAGAATCCATGCCCACCTCTGGTGCCCCAGGATTACTGACACCTTTCTGCTGGCAAATTGCAAGCAAGGGTCAGAAGGACAGGCAAGCGACTGCCTGTCCCCAAGGAGGGAACCTGTGGCCAGGCCTCACCAATGCACACCACACACACAAACCCAACCACCTCCTTACAGAAAGGTGCAGAGACCTACCTCCTCAGAAGGCTGAGAGCTGGGGCCAGTGTCCATGCCGTGCCCAGTTAAATGGGCAGCTGGCTTTGGGGTCACCTGTGGGGGACAGTGCACAGACTTGAGAGGCTGTCACTGTGGAGCTTCAGGATGGCATCCTGACACCTTCTGAACTTTAGACAGATTACCTGTTGACCAGTCAGCGTCAAATCACTCTGACAAATGCTGCTGGACATAGTCAGGTGGCAACAAGTCACTGGCTGCTAAAAGGACTGCTAAGTTGTTGGGCAACTAAGGTAAATATTTTTCTAAGCTCTCCTAGATCGCAAATAATTTTCCAGCTAGGGAACTAACAATTGTGAGCACTTCCTCTTCCCTGCAACAGAAGAATCCAGTGTATGCACATGTCTATTCAATCTGCCCTATGCTTAGATTTCTATTAACCATTTGATCACCAAACATAGATTTTGCATAAACCACATGAGGCAGGACTAGGGTTCAGATTGCTGCAACCCTTAAGGTGCAATGGTAGGTTCCAGGATTCACTTTCCAAAAATAAATCCAGGATCAAGTTCTATAGCACTGTCCTGGCCAAAGCCCTGCCCCTCACAGGCCTGACTCTGCGCAAACCAGGGAACATCGCTCGAGGGTAGGGCATTCTCTAGTACACTGTGGGTACCACCTGCTTGCCCATGATTACTGCAAATGAGGGTAGTCCATGTCCACTCCCCAGGTCTTGCTGGATAGTGTCATATTGTCCCCTGTAGAGAAGGGAAAAAAAGGACCCTAACAGAAGGCAGATGCCTACAAATGAAACCATCCCCAGGGCCCCAAAAGCAATGGTTCCTGAGTGTTTGGTGATAGGAGTCACAGCTTGCCCTGAGGGGCGCAGTGCTCACAGAGTAAAAACACTAATATCATCTCAGTGCCAGGCAAATGGGGGCCCCTGCCAGAATCATCAGAATACCTGTCTTCAGGCCAGCCAGGCCACCACACCCCTCTCGGACTTTCACATGGGTCTTGAGAATTATTTTTTCATACATTTGGTCATCTAATCATTCTACCCATATGCTAATGACTTCCAAAATACCTCCAAGCCAGGCTTTTCTCCTTAGACTCAGAGGTGTCTGTCTGGTGTCTTTGCCCACATGGCTCAGGAATACTTCAAATTCGGCTGACCTTGCCATCTTCCCCCTGAAGCATCCTCCCACATTCCCGGTCCCTACGGGGGCGTGGCGTGTGAACAGTGAGTCCACAAATGAGTATGGAGCCACTTTGGCTAAGCACTGAGGCTACAATAATGAGATGGAAAGTCCACATTCTGGAGTGGGAGTTATCCAACTTTAGCATGTGCAGAAATCACCAGGAGAGGTTGTGAAAACAGACATTCCTGAACCCCACCCCCTGAGATACAGATTCAGTAGGCCTGAGCTGGTCTAAGAACATGCATTTCTAACAAGCTCCCAGCTGACACTAAAACAGCTGGTCTACAGTCCAAAATTTAAGTACAAGAGAGCAGGTACTCATCAGGTATTTGATGAATGAATGAATGAATGGATAGATGAAATGAACCTAAAGGTAATCTTCCATGGAGAAAAGAATGAATGAATGGATGAAATGAATCTAAAGGTAATCTTCCATGGAGAAAAGCCTCAGAATCAGCCCTCCAGTTTCCCCTCCTTCCTCTTGACAGTTCAGCCAAGAGCACCAGGTTCCTCCTCTGCAGACACCCACCCCACCATTTAAAACCAGGGTTATGCATGGGCATGGTGCTCATGCCTGTAATCCTAGCACTTTTGAGAGGCCAAGGTGGGCAGATCACGAGGACAGGAGTTTGAGACCAGCCTGGCCAACATGGTGAAACCTCGTCTCTACTAAAAATACAAAAATTAGCTGGGTGTGGTTGTGAGTGCCTGTAATCCCAGCTACTCAAGAGGGTGAGGCACAAGCATCACTTGAACCCAGGAGAAGGAGGTTGCAGTGAGCTGAGATTGTGCCACTGCACCCCAGCCTGGGTAACAGAGCTAGACCCCATCTCAAAAAATAAGTAAATAAATAAAATCAGGGTCACAGCCAGATGCAGTGGCTCACGCCTGTATTCCCAGCACCTTGGGAGTCCGAGGTGGATGGATCACAAGGTCAGGAGTTCAAGACTAGCCTGGCCAATATGGTGAAATCCTGTCTTTACTAAAAATACAAAACTTAGCCAGGCATGGTGGCACGTACCTGTAGTCCCAGCTACTTGGGAGGCTGAGGCAGAAAAATCGCTTGAACCTGGGAGGCAGAGGTTGCAATGAGCCAAGATCGAGCCACTGCACTCCAGCCTGGGTGACAGAGTGAGAGTCTGTCTTAAAAAAAAAAAAACAAACAGGGTCACATCTTCCATTCCCCTCAAACCTTCTCCAATTGCCCAGCCAGACAGGTGCCACCACTCAGAATCCTGACATCATCCAAGCATGTAGTCTTAGCACACATATGTGCATACATGCACTCATGCACACGTACACATACACACAGCCTTGCCTCTCAGAAGGCTAGAACACGCTTTCCCTAGCAGACCATAAGTTACTCAAAGGTGTGTTATGTCCACCACAATGCCCACCTCACAGTGGGTGCTCAATAAATGGATTATGAATGAATGGGGAAGGATAAACAAACAAAATTCCTATCCTCTCAAAAGTGCCAAGTTTCACTGGATTAAGGAGGGCACATAAAGGGGTGAGGGCACATAAAGGGGCAGGGGCACATAAAGGGGTGGGGGAATAGCAAAACTGTCAGACCCCTTCCAATGAAAGCCCGGGGTCTGGGGTCACTGATGCCTCTATGCCAGACACACACCATGACCCCAGAGATGAGCCACTTGCAGAGGAGGGGGGAAGGGACTGCAGCACTTCCAGGGGATTCCAGATTTAGATCTAACTCAGTGCAGCCAGGCTGGATGTGGGCCTGTCAGGGGCCAATGGGTGTCTAGGCTGGCTGCAGGAAGAATGCCCTGGAGAGCTTGTAGAAGCACAGCTTTCCCATTCCCTATCCTCGGGTTCTCATTTAATTGGTTCAGGCTGGGACTTAGACTGCAGAGCGCACAGCCAAGGAGAAGCTCCACAGTGCTGGGTGATAGAGCAATGAATAAGACACGGAGCTCACGGGCTGTGGGAAATATCCCAAGAGAAAGGGACTGCAAAGGAGGGGACTCTTCCTTTTGCCTGGTCAGGCAGGGAGAGGTGAGCAAAGAACTGGCCTCCCTGAAAGATGGGGGTGTGTGGAGTGGTGAAAGTCTTGCAAGCAGAAGACACAGCCTCAACAAAGGCACCGTGGTGTGAACACACAGGGACTGCTCGGGGAACTGCGAGGAGCAGATGGGCTCTGAAACAAGCTTATAAAATGCTTAAGAAAACAAATAAACAAAACACAATCAAACTGAACTAAAAAACCTGTCTGCACTTCTCTGCTGTTTCTAAGATCTAAGCAATGATGTTGAGCTACAGGAAGGGGCATCCCAGTGGTCTAACGGAAGAGATTCCCAGGCCTTCCGTTCATGCTTCCCCGCCTGCAACTGAACATTTCTCCAACCAACGCCCCTTCCTTCACACCTCCATGGGGCCTCCTTATGCTGTTAGCTTCAAGGGGGGAATGGCAGGCAGAGCAGAGGAATGGAAGGGGTGCACCCCTTTGTAGTCCAAGGGACCTGAGCTTGAATCCCAGCTCTGAGACTTACTGCGTAACCTTAGGCAAGTTAAACTAAACTGGGCCTGAGTTTCCATCCCTACAAAACCGGAATAGCAAATAATATTGTTTCTACAGGGTTATAATGTGTAGAAAGCATCAAGAATTCGTAGCAAAAGGCAATCAACAGAGTGAAAAGGCAACCTATGGAATGGGAGGAAATATTTGCAAATCATATATCTGATGAGGAGTTAATATGTGAATCTATAAAGAACTCCTACAACTCAACAACAAAAACAAATTCCTTAATTTAAAAATGGGCAAATGACTTGAATAACAAGTCTTTCCAAAGATAATACACGAATAGCCAACCACCACCCAAAAAGATGTTCAGTATCACTTGCCGCTAGGGAAATGCAAATCTAAACCACATTTCACCTTATACTCATTACGATGGCTACAACCAAAAACAAACAAACATGCAAACAAAATAACTGTTCACAAGCATGTGAAGAGATTGGAAACTTTGGCACTCTGCTGGTAGGAATGTAAAATGGTACAGCCACTATTTTATGGAAAACAGTGTGGTGGTTCCTCAGAAAATTACAAATAGAATTACCATATGATTCAGCAATTCCACTTCTGGCTATCTGCACAAAAGAATTTAAATCAGGGTCTCAAAGAGGATTGTAGACCCATGTTCAGATCAACATTATTCACAATGGCCAAAAGATAGAAGCAACTCAAGCATCCATCTATGGATGAATAAACAAAATATGGTACACATATTCAATGGAGTATTATTCAGCCTTAAAAAGGAAGGAAATTCTGAAATATGCTACAACATCATGAACCTTGAGGACAGTATGCTAAACTAAATAAGCCAGTCACAAAAAGACAAATACCGTATGATCCACTTCTATGAATACAGAGGGTAGTCAAACTCGCAGAAACACAAAGCAGAATGGTGGTTGCCAGGGGTGAGGAAAGGGGGAAATGGAAAGTTGTTTTATGAGCACAGAGTTTCAGTTTTGCCAGATGAAAAGTTCTGCAGCTTAGTTGTACCACGTGTGAATGTGCGTAATGCCACCAATCTGTGCACTTAAAAATGAGCAAGATGGTCAATTTTATGTTATGTATATTTAACACTTTTTAAGAAAGCATCAAGAACTGTAGATCTCTAATTTTGGTAAGCAGAAGTATAACCCAAGGTGTCTGTTAAGCATGCAGATTCTAGGTCCCGTTCCCCAGAGATTCTGATTCAATGAAGTCTGAGTATGAGGTCCTAGAATCTGCATTTTCATCAACACCACAGGCATATTTAGCACATTATGAACTCATTTATTTCTCTCTTCTAAAAGATCAGGGGATATTCTTTTAAGTAATCTACTCTGCTGATTAGAATCTGTTTTGTGTGTGTGTGTGTGTGTGTGTGTGTATGTGTAAAGAAAGAAAGAACAAACTCGTGTTGACTTCTGCCACAGGTCCAACAAGATAGCCCTCCAGTCCTAAGGGAAGTAGGAGCTACAAAGCTACTATGTGCAACCCCTGGGCTCCAGGCCCACAGGGCTCTCACATTTCTGCCTGGACAAGCTCTGCATCTCGCCAGACGCGTGTCAAGTAAACCAAATGCATGCCCACAGGATGTCCCCAACAAGGGAGGTGATGTCAGGCACACTCTGCAGTGGCTTTGCCTCCCAGGCAGCTGGAGACAGGAGACTTGACTCTGGCAAACCCACTGCAACTAGTGCAGACAGCACAGGGAAGCCACAATTCCCAAGGGCAGCCCAGCAAGTAGAAGGCCAAGGAGAGCCGGGGTTGAGGGGTGGGTGGTTGGGGAAATGCTGGCTAGGGTGGGCCTCAGTGAGAGACAGAGCAGCCTGGGGAGAAGGAGCTCATTCAAGAAACCCAGGCCTCCCCTCCACAACCCAACCTGCAAAGGAGGCTGTGCAACACAATGTGCTCATCCTAACCACATCCAGCCATGTAGTCATTTGTTATCTTCATCATCATCATAGCACCTTCAACTTTACCCAGGCTTGACTCCAGCACCATCGTTATTTTGCAGTGTGGAAAGGGTGTCTCCTTTGGAGTATGGAGCACTTCCAGCAAACTCAGACAGAGGGGCCTATGCCATTTGGATTCTGATCCCCCCAGGAGCAGATTCTCCATGAAATGGATAGAGACTACACTTCTCCCTTACCCCTTCCAAGGCCCTGAGAGGGCATCCAGCAGTGTGCTCACATGGTGGCGTGGTTCTGTAACACGTACAAACACAGGATATTCTTGTGTTCTTTTTCTTAAAGCTCTCCCCCCAACAAACTGTATAAACATCGGACCTGAAAAAAAACACCACGATCTGCTGCTGGATGCTGAATCGTACTTAAATTTCATGAGGAGCCCCACCTCGTACAGTACCCAGTGCAGTCACATACATTAGCTCCTTCAGCCTTCTTGACTGATTAGCTTTATGGGGTAGGCTTTATTCTTAAGACACTTTTACATTACAGAAATGGGAATTCAGAAAGTTCTGTGACTCACTTAGGGTCACCTGGGGTCCAGGAGGTAGCCTGAGAGTCAAACTCGAGCTCCTAAATCCAAGCCCAGTGTTCTTTCTACTATACCATCACTTCCTGGGTGTCCTGTTAAAGACTAAATAATAGGCCAGGCGTGGTGGCTCATGCCTGTAATCCCAGGAATTTGGGAGGCCAAGGCGGGAAGATTACTTAAGCTCTGGTGTTCAAGACCAGCTTGGGCAACATAGCAAGACCCCATCTCTACTAAAAATAATAACAATTTAAAAAATAGCCGAGCATGGTGGCAGGTACCTATACTACTTGGGAGGCTGAGGTGGGAGAATCGCTTGAGCCCAGGAGTTCGAGGCTGCAGTGAGCCATGATGGTGCCACTGTACTCCAGTTTAGGTGACAGTGAGACCCTGTCTCAAAAACAAACAAACAAACAAAAACTAAAAAAAAAAAAAAAAAAAAAAGACAGCAAGAAACTCTAAAAATAAATAAGCTACTCCTCTCATTCATCCATTAACAAACCTCTCATAATAACCCTTACCGTTTACTGACTTCTTGCCATGTAGCAGGCGCTGAGCTAGACCTTTCTTGCAATATTTCATTTACATCACACCATAATCCCATGAGATGAATACTATCATTAGTTTCACTATGCAGATGAGGAAACTGAAACTCAGAAAAGTTCAATAATTTGTCCAAGGGCACAAAGTAAGTAGGAAAGCCAAAACTTAAGCTGAGGTCTAATTCTAAACTCCCTGCACATAACCAGGGCACAATATTCCAGTTGGAAGTGGTAAAAGGCCCCTAGCAGGATGGAGACAGGGCAAGGAAAATGCCTTGAGCCTGAATTAGGAGTGTGACCTAATGCCTAGAAGAGGGAATGAAAAATGTGGATTACAGATGATAAGTTTAGGTTCAAATGAACCAGTAATCGCCACATCAACTGCTTCCCATGGGGCTTGGAGCCCGGGTCCCAAGCAGAAGCAGCTCTCAGAGGCCCTACTTAAAGATTCTGAGCCTGGTACAGTATCTCCAAGTACCCCACATGATTTCCAACGAGCAAGAAAGGTGTCACCATCTACTGTAACTAAACATCCTGGCACACTGAGTTTTTCAGCTAGTCAAGGCTTCACAGAGCTTATCTTTTAACTTTCTAAGCTTTTCTGGTGCTGCTGATAAGATTTCCTAGCCCTGTTAAAACGAGATGAGATCCAGCCAGCTGTCGAGAAATGTACAATGAGATTATACTGAGAAGGAACCACGAGAGACAAAGGCCCCTAAGAGGAGCTGGTCTGCAGTCTGCTTTTGTGGCAGCAATTGGAGTGGGCTCTGGTTCTTGGGTGGGGGCAGGGAGCAGGGAAGGGGTGACCGCCATTTGCCTTTTGCCCTGCTGCGGTCTTCCTTAGTGCCTTGCGCCAAGAGGCTGTTGAGGGGCAGGGAACAGAAGAGTCTCATCTTTCCTGGTGAGAAGGGCTGCTGATTTAGAACAGTTGTGCGTTGGTAACAAAGAGGACAAAAGATGCTCTAGGGTCTACCCCGTTCCCTGGTGCCTGCCTCTGAGGATGTGATGTCCCCTGGTGCCATGCCTCAGCTCTTGTCCCAGCCCCTGCTCCTCGCATCTCGCTGGTGCTGGAGTCACTGTAGAGTGCTCGACGTGCCCACCATGTTCCTGGATGGGTGCTGTGGGTCTCGGGTACCCAGGCTGGGCATGTCACCTTGCAGACAGGTGCCAGAGGGTTTTAGATGTCCTCTCTGCTGTGCCCAGATCACAGAGGCAGTCATTCCTCAGGGGCAGGTGCACGTTAGTCTGCACCCACGTGACCACAGAGAGCAGGACCCCAGGCCAAGTCGGTCTGACTGACTGTCCCCAGTCTCTGCCCAGGTGGGCCGCCTCCCTCTCACGCGGGCAGGGGTGGCTCTCCGCACCCCTCACCTGCCCGGGCCTTGGGGGCGCTGCCGGCACTCGGGTCCCCCAGCTTCTCCCGCCTCTCGCCGCCAGGCCGAGCCCGGGCACCGGCAGCCGTGGCGCTCTCGGGGCTCGGCAAAGGCCGCCCGGGCCTGTCCCCGTCGCAGGTCGGGCACGGAGCCCGCAGGCCTCGGCGCGGCCCGGCTCCTCCCGTCCGCCCGCCCC
>NC_045447.1:12202690-12230071 GCF_002776525.5 Piliocolobus tephrosceles
CGGCCCAGCCCCGTCAGCTCCAGGCAGGTCCCTGGTGCGCCCACCCGGGCCTCCCCGAGCCCGCCGTCGACCCCAGTTCAGCCTCAGGCCCCCGGCAGCCCCTGGCCTCTGGAGCCTGGGGCATCGATGGTCTCCGCCCCCAGGCTGGTCTTTTCCAGGGACCCTCAGCCCGCTTAGCTCTCGTAGGCCTCGCCGTACCCAAGACCAGTCTTCGGCTCCGCTGCAGATCCCTGGAAGCCCCCAGGCCCTCAGGCTAGAAGTTGGCCCCTTCTAGGGACTCTCCGCCCACCCAGCCATTCTAGGCTTCACTGAACCCTAGAATTTTTCAGCTCATCTTCCCCCACCCACCAGCTCACCTAAGGTGAGCTCAGCCAGTCATCTCAAACTAACCCCAAGTTCTAGCAATTCTCAGGCCTCTCCTTATGCTGGTTAGATGATTTATCCCCCAAAGTCTAGAGTCCGGTTTCTGGGGCCAGCCTCAGGCACGCATCTAGAAGAGGTTTTTAGCTGGAGTCCTATTCTGCAGTACTTGGGGAAAGGCATAAGCCAAGGATAAAATGGAGCTGGGTGGTTGGGGGAGGGTCCAGAGCTTGACCCTCAGCTAGAGTGGCTGGTAGGAAAGGCAGACTCTGCGCCTTAACCAACCATGCCCCCACACGGCCCAGCCAAGCACCCCAGGCAGAGGCCAGCGTGTGCAAGATTTGAAAGGTTTCTTGCCAGGAGGCTGGAGCATTCATTAGCAACTGAGGACCATGCAGGAGTGATCAGCATCGATTTGCTAACGCATTGAGTCTCATTTTCACACATTCTAGGCTTTTCCATAATAGCTGTTTGATCCTAAAGAAAAGGGCTCCAAGCAGAATGGGCTGTCAGGGGGAAACATCCTGTAGGGAAGCCATGCACCTGTGCATTCCCAATGTCTTCACTACTCAGAAATGCCACGAGTTCAGATGGCTTTACAGCAAGCCCTATCATTCCATCAGGGCACAGATCACCCCTATGTTACTTAAAGTGTTACGCAGGAAAAATAAATAAATAAAAGAAACAAAAAAAAATTATTTCATTTCCCACGTTTAGCATAACCCTGATACCAAAATCCAACAGACAATACCAAAAGGAACTGCCGATTACTAACCTAGAACACGAGTCCCCAGAGAATTTAATATTTGGTTTTTGAAAATGGGCTTCTGCAGGCAACTTGAGAAAGTGCTGCATGCCATTTATAGTGTACCTTTTGGAGAATCACGATAAGTGTTCGTATATTAAGGAAGGCCTCTGTGAAGTCCAGGAGTAAAGAAACCTGTTTGGTTTGTTTAACCTGGCATTTCCCAAACTCATCTGAGCCAGGACCACCTTCTAAAGCTCACTGACAAATCTTCAATATGTGAACCTCCACTATAGACCAACTCATTTAAGTATATAGTAGTTGTAAAACTCTTAAATAAAATTTTAGCCATTTGAATCCAGTTTACTATTAAAACAACTCAAAACCCACCATGATCAAGCAAGATTTATTCCAGAGGCGCAAGAAAAATTCAACATTAGGGAAGTTGCAAATTCATTGCATTGTTAAAGGAAAACAAATTACAGGATATTATCAATGGGATAGATGCTTTAAAAGTATTTTATAAACTTCAAAACTAAGGCCCATAAATTTCTAAAAACTCTTAGTAAACTATTATGGGAAGAAAGTTTAAACTTTTAACATGACAAAGTTTATCAGAAGCCATGAACAAACATATTTAATGGTGAAACACTAAAGGTATTCTCATTTAAGTCGGGGTCAAAAGGATGCCTGATATAATGGCTAATGCTAGAATAAGGGCAATGCAATAAGATAAGAAAAATAAATAAGAAATATACATATTAGAAGGGAAGATATAAAATTGTCATTATTTGCTTATGATTTAAGTGGTTCCCAAAAAAGAAAAATAAAAAAGAAACAACTAAAAATCACAGAGACTTTGGTAAGGTGATCGGTTATAAGATAAACACCAAAATCAATGGTTTTCCTAAATGTTAAGGGAGAAGGCTTCTCCTCCTCCCTCTTCTCCTTCTCTTTCTCTTTCTTCTTCTTCTTCTTTCTCCTTACCCTGTCTTATGGTGCTGAAGGGAGAAGCCTTCTTTTCCATATAGAGGGACTTCCATTAGAATAAGACTCCTGGCCTCTCTCCACTCTAAGGGAAGATGAGTGAATTTGGAAAAAGTAGACAAGAATAGATGCTTCTGAGTTCTCTTTTTGGATTCGGCTGACTGCAGAGAGCAAATATTTCCGTGTGCTCTCACTATGGGGTAAGTGAACCTGTTTCAGAGACAGAGTGATACTATTGTCCTGCACCACCCGTCACTATAGAAATAAATCTACTCAAATCAGGGAGAAATATAGCAAGCCCACTTAGCTACAGATCAAAAGCTACTTTTTCCAGTCAGCTTCATCAAAAATTAAGGTAGTATTTTTGTCTTATATCTCTTTCCTGTGTCTATGCCCCAGTTTGTTCCAAACTTAGAATAGGGAGGAAGGTATTACTTATAGAGACCTCCAAATACAACACTAAATATCAGTTATTTCCATTTAGGAAGTGTGATGGAAAAAAAGCATATTCACATTAGCAATGAATACTGTAAAGTATATACTAGGCATAAGCTTAACAAGAAATGTCAAGGTCCATGGAAAGAAAACTATAAAACCTGACTGAAGGAGATAAAAGAAGATCTTAATAATTGGAAAAATATAACAAATCCCTGGGCAGGAAGTCTCAACAGTGCAAAGATGCCATATCTCCCCAACTCACTTTATAAATTTAGTAAAATTCAGATCAAGGAACCAATATGATCTGAGGGGTGAGGTGAGATGGAACAGGAAGAAATTATTTTAAAATTTACCTTGATTGGCCTGAGTGTGTTGGCTCATGCCTATAATCCCAGTAATTTAGGAGGCCAAGGTGGGAGGATTGTTTGGGGCTAGGAGTTTGAGAATAGACTGGGCAACATATGAGACCCTGTCTCTAAAAAAAATTTTTTTTTAATGAGCCAGGTATGGTGGTGTGTGCCTGTGGTCCCAGCTACTTGGGAGGCTGTGGTGGGAGGATTACTGGAACCTAGGAATATGAGGCTGCAGTAGGCTATAATCACGCCACTGCACTCCAGCTTAGGCAATGGAGCAAGACCTTATCTCAAAAACAAACAAACGAACAAACAAAAAGGAAGAAACTTATCTTGATAAATAAGTATGAGGAAATACCCATGAAATTGTTGAAATGGAAGAATAATGATAAAATGCTGCTCTAACAAATATGAAAATGTAATGTAAACTTCAGAAGAAACTATGGGCCACTAGTGTAAGAATATACACTTTTATCATATATTAAGTTCTGTTTACAATGCTTTGTTTTTATCCATTAATCTATTTGTGTGTGTGTGTGTGTGTGTGTGTGTATTTTACTTTAAGTTCTGTGATACATGTGCAGAACATGAAGGCTTGCTATACAGGTATACATGTGCCATGGTGGTTCACAGCATGCTAGACTTTAAGCCCCACTTGCGTTAGTTATTTATCCTAATGCTCTCCCTCCCCTTACCTCCCACACCCCAACAGGCCCCAGTGTGTGATGTTCCCCTCCCTCTGTCCATGTGTTCTCATTGTTCAACTCCCACTTATGATTGAGAACATGTGGTGCTTGGTTTTCTATTCCTGTGTTAGTTTGCTGAGAATGTGTATATTTTAAAATAACTATTCCTATAAAAACAAGTATATCCATTGTATATTATATATCCATTGTATATAATAGGAATAGCCATTTTAATCTATTGAGCTATTTGTATATACGTATAGAAATAAGATATACAAATTTGTATATTTCCATACACCCTACTCCAAACCATATTATATGGCCTAGACCACTCTAGTAATTTCCTTACTGGTCTCCTGGCTTTGCCGTACCCAAACAATGGAAAATAGCAACTAGAGCAATCATTAACAAATAATAATAGGTCAGGTGTGGCGGCTCATGCCTATAATCCCAGCATTTGGAGAATGCTGAAGCAGGAAGATCACTTGAGGCCAGGAGTTCAAGATCAATAAGCATAGTGAGACTCCATCTCCACAAAAAATAGTAAATTAGCCAGGCATGGTGGCGTGCACCTGTAGTCCCAGTTACTTGGGAAGCTGAGGCAGGAGGATCACTTAAGTCCAGGAATTTGAGGCTATAGTGAGCTATGATTGTACCACTGCATTCCAGCCTGGATGACAGAGAGACCCTGTCTCTAAAAAAATAAATAAATACTTTTTTGAAATACAAAAAAAATAAAGGCTGGGTGCAGTAGCTCACATCTGTAATCCTTGCATTTTGGGAGGCCAAGATAGGAGGATCACTTGAGCCTAGGAGTTAAGACCAGCCTGGGCAACATGATGAAACTCCATCTCTATGAAAAATAACAAAAATTAGCCTTGCATGGTGCAGCACACCTGTAGTTCCAGCTACTCGGGAGGCTGAGGTAGGAGGATTGCTTGGGCCTGGGAGGTTAATGCTACAGTGATCCGTGATCATGCCACTGTACTCCAGCCTAGGCAATAGAGTGAGACCCTATCTCAATAAATAAATAAATAAATAGTAAATAAAATAAATAAATAATAAAAATGCAGCAGGCGCTCCCTTGCTTAAAGCCCTCCAGTGACTTTCCATAAAATAAAATGATATTTAAATGCTCCAGCACAGCCTTCAAGGACCCATGCTGTATGAACTCAGCTTCCCCTCCATCCTCCTCTCAGCCATTCTAACCACATTGGCTTCCTTGTAGATCCTTAAACATCAAAGCTCTTTCTTCCCCAGGTAACCCTGCCTACAGCACTCTTTTCAGTCTTGTAGGGTCTGGACTCTTCTCATCTTTGAGCTCTCAGTTCAAATGTCACCCTCTTGGAGGCCTTCACAGGTCATCTATCTAAGTAGGTCCCTGTTATTTCCATACCCCACTAGTTCATTTCCTGCTTATCACTCATCACAAGTTTTAACTCTACACTATTTGTTAACCTATTCAACTGTCAGTCTTCCCAGCATACAAAAAGCTCCACCCAGACAGGAGACATATCTGTTCTGTTCACTAAGCATAAATGTGCTACACATACTAGCCCCTCAATAAACATTTTCTAGATAGATGTGTCAACATTTAATATGTGCGTACCCTTTGTCCATGTCTAATAATTTATCCACAATAAACAATCAGACAAGTGCAACAGATGTATGTTCAAGGATAATTATTTCAGCATTGCTTATGATGAGAAAATATTGGACATAGCCTAAATGTCTAGCAATAGATTGAGTCATTAAAAAAAGCTGTACTGACATAGAAATATATCATGGTATTTTGTTAAGTAAAAAAGCGGTTCTAGAACAGAATGCATTTATTATATGAGTCCATCAATTTTATATGTATTTGTGATTATTTATATGTATTCACATATGCATAAAATGCTTGAAAAAATATATACCCAGTGTTAATTGTTTAACAGTGGCTTTGTCTTGGGCATGGTTTACACAGAGACTATCATTTTTTATTTTAGCATATTTGCATCACTTAGGAATATGGATAAAAATAACAGAAAACCCAACCAACAGTAGCTTGAAGAGTAGACGTTTATTTTACTGGCCAGTAATCGTCTTCAGTCTTCTTGTTATGAAAGAATGAAGCCATTAAGAATACGTGTCCATCCACACTTCTTCGACATCCTCAGCTTGATGTCTTTTCTGCTCATGCTTGTTTGCCTCATGGGTGCAGGATTGCTCCCCTAGCTTCAGATGTCATGGCCTGGCAGCAAAAACTTTCTCAGAAACTCCCCACCAGGCCTGCTTAGATACCATTGGCTAGAAATGGGTCACATTGCACCTCCTCACTGCAAGGGAGGATGGGAAATTGGCTTTGTCAATGGCAGTCACTTCCTGAAACTGGCCATATTTCCAGGCCAATTAAAAAAAAAAATCACTGTTTCATCATCAAGGAAGAAAGCAATTAAGTTTTTAAAAAAATTGATAATGAACTATATGACCTTTATGATCGGGGAAAAAATGTCAGTGCATTTCATCCATGATGAGATCCCAGAAAGTGTTCAATGCCACAAACAGTACTTGTTCTGAAAGAGATGGGTTAAATGTGGAGAGCCGTGTGAAGCAGGTCTTCACGCTTACCAGGCCTCACCTGCACAGGTCCAGGGCCAACTCGGGCAGCTTCCTGGAGCTCAGATCCCCACCACTCACTTCTTTCCTCTTTGGCCCTTCTTAAGGGCTCTCTCAATTATAATAATAAATACATCATTACTCCTAGGGCTGTTTTCTGGTATTGACCTGTGGGAACTAGAATGGATTGATTCTGCATTGAAAGAATGAGAGTAAAATCTCATCAGTTATGAGTTTTGCTGGCTAAACAGAACTTTTCCCTGATCTGCACAGTTTTTGACCTGATCTGTGCTCTCAAATGGGATGCAGATGCTGGTAGGAGCAGAAAGCAGGCAGGTGGGATTAGCATGTTTGTGGGACAGGTGTGTAAATGTGGCAGGCTCTCTTTCACAAGACTTTGGGTAGATGTGAGAAATAAACGGAGGATACCCACAAACAGTGTTGTTGAAATGAAGAGGCCATAAACACACACAGACCTGCTTTTATGACACTGAGGCCCCACAGAATAACGGATCCAACTTGTGATTGTTTCAGCACCTTCCCTAATAGAGAGGGCCTTTGTGCCGCAGAGAGCTGGTACAAAAGCGACTTCCCTTTCTTCAGATTGTAAGCTTCACAGGGGCAGGCACCTGAGGAGCCTTGTCTCTTTTATTTACCACCGTAGGACTAAGCAGGCACTCGACAAATAATTCTTGAATGAATGTCAGTCCTTATCTGCAACTGTTAGAAATCATGATCTTTACCATTCACAGGGTATTTCTTCTGTGTCAGGCACTGGGCTAGGTCCTTCTGCCTAAACTATTTCACTCAATAACCAACATCAATCCTGTAAAGCAGGGAGTATGATTGCCGTATTATAACTACAAAAACCAGGGCCAGAGAGATAAAGTGGCTTTCTTAAGTTACATCATGGAAAATAGGAGTTGGAGGTGTTAGACTCTAAAGTCGATGCTTGGCACTTCACTCTACAAAACTCTTTGTTTGTTTGTTTGTGGTTTTTTATTGTTGTTGTTGTTGTTTTTTGAGACAGGATCTCACTCTGCTGCCCATACTGAAGTGCAGCGGTGCAATCCTAGCTCACTGCAGACTTGAACTCCTGACTAATTTTTAGATTTTTTTTTTTTTTTTTTTTTTATAAAGGCAGAGATCTTGCCATGTTACCCAGGCTGGTCTTGAGCTCCTGGCCTCGAGTGATCCTACCCTGTCAGCCTCCCAAAGCACTGGGATTTCAGGCGTGAGCCACTGCACCTGGCCTACAAAACTCTGGAGCAGGATTTCCAGAGTCCTGAGGCACATTGTGTTGGATGGAGCCCTGATTCTCGGGACAATGGCTGTTTCTTCACTCTCTCACTGGGAGTCCAGGCCAACCTTCTGAATTTAGAGAGACAAACAGAGTCAGTTTTGCCCTTAAGATGTTCACAGGCTTTAGGGAGATTCAGATGTTGTTCAGTCATCATTTGGTTTTCCATAAAATAAATGCTCTCAAACCCAGTTAGGCATAAAACAGAATTCATGGAACAAATGGAACAAACTGGCATTCTCTCATGGAAGCAGTCTCGTATGGCAAGCACATTTGCAGGCCTCTTCCAGGGTTATGCTTCCTCCTGTTTCCCCTTCTCCCTGTGTCTGCCTTTGTGTTTTGCCCTTTCTAACACACCACTTTTCTCTTCTTCTCCTCTCTGTCCACAGTCTAACAATTGCTGCCATGATGGTGTTCTCAGCCCACAGTCTATGTCACATCAGTCCCAGTGGCCTGCAGACTCTGACAAGGCATCCCTAAGCTCCAATTCCAGACTTATGATCTGACAGACCCAGTAAAGGTCAGAACTACCCCAGACTCAATAAACTGAGGCAGACAGCAGGGTCCCATCACATCTATGTGCCCACTTTCCTGCGCCAGGCAAACCTCAGGAAGGTTAGGGCCACAGGTGTACTCAGGAATAACTGAAACCAGAAGCCCAGAGCTTCTTTTATCTCAGCTTCATTCTCTGAACACAGACCTTCTCCTTCCACACGGCAGAATCAGACTGCTGATAGTTTTATATCCTCTTATTGCTTCTACCATTGAATAAGAATTGGCTGTCTAAGATTCACTTTAAAAATCCTGGGAAAAGATTCCAATGGGCCTAGCTATGACCAGGTGACCACTCTGGCCCAATCAAGGCCATTTAGAGGGACAGGGTCATTAAAGAACATAGCTGCTCCTGCAGAAGGAACAGGTTGCCAGGAAAATGGATGGTCCTGGGAAAATCGACCCATGTAGTGGTCCAAAGCTGTGTTATGATTCTGTTTGCTTATCTCCTCTATTAACCCCTAACCCCACTTCAGTTGGTTCTGGAACTCAAGGAGCATGGCTGTGCCATCTCTAGCTCGCCCCATCCCAAGCTCATCCCATCCCACAATTAGCGTCCAAACCCTCTGGTTTTATCTTCCAAGCCTTCCTCACATTCACACCCATTCCGGGAAGCTTTCCGTTTTTTTTAAAAAGTCAAAAGCATATGTTCTTTCAGACTATTTCTCTGCCGAGTCTTTTTTTGTTTGTTTGTTTTGTTTTTGTTTTTGGTCTTAACTATTTTTTGTTAATAGACTTTATTTTTTAGAGCAGTTTGAGGTTTGCAGCAATGTTGAGCAGAAAGTACAAAGGGTTGCCACCTTGCCACCCTACTGCCCCCTTGTGCCTCCCCCACTATCAACATCCCCCACCAGAGTGGTACATTTGTTACAATGGATGAACCTACATTAAAACAGCATCGTCACCCAAACTCCATAGTTTACATTAGGGCTCGCTCTTGTAGTATACATTCTATGGGTCTGAACAAATGTGTAATGACATATGTCCACCACTGGAGTGTCACACAGAATACTTTCACTGCCCTAAAATCCTGTATTCTGCCTGTTCATTCCTCTCTCCCTCCTGACCCTTGGCAGCCACTGACCTTTTTACTGTCTTCACCGTTTTGCCTTTCCCAGAATATCATCTAGTTGGAATCATACTGTTATAGTGGGTAGCTGGTCAGGCATGAGCAGGCAGGAGAGGGCTCCCCCCACTCACCTACATACATACAGCAGGAATGTCAGCAACCATCAGGTGATGGTCAGGTGGTTGTTGACTGTCTCTCTAAAATGATATTTGGTAACATCCGTTGCTAGGGAAAGGTAGTCTTCTAATAGTCAGAGAACACCTGAAACTGGTGATCAGCACCTTCCCAATAAGATCTCAGGAGTTGGGCGAGTGGGCTCAAGCATAAGCATTGAGAGGCAAAATGGCAGTTTAACTGGTATATGATCTTCCTCTAGGAATGCTAGACTGGTACGGGAGGAATGCCTCAAGTGAGCATAAGTACGACTCCAGTAAACACAGGGCGCAAGCTCCCCTCCCTCATCCACACTAGCAGGCCACTGTGCATGAGGACAGCCCACCCCAAGGGAAGAATCAGGGGATAAGGGAAGCAAGACCCTGAAAGTACGCACACGTATAAAACCCCAAGTCAAAAGGTCAAACCGCACACTTGATCTCTGAAGTCGCCTGCTTGGCCCTCTTCCACGTGTACTTTACTTCCTTTCATTCCTGTTCTAAGGCTTTCTAATAAACTTTCACTCCTGCTCTAAAATTTGCCTCCGTCTCTCCTTCTGCCTTCTGCCCCTCAGTCAAGTTCTTTCTTCTGAGGAGGCAAGAATTGAGGTTGCTGCAGACCTGTACAGATATGGATTCAATGCCGGCAACAATACGTATGTAGCCTTTTCAGATTGCCTTCTTTCACTTAGCGATATGCATTTAAGTTTCCTCCATGTCTTTTCATGGCTTGATAGCTCATTTCTTTTTAGGGCTGAACAATAATCTATTGATTGGATGTGTCACAGTTTATTCATTCACTGACTGAAGGGCTTCTTGATTGTTTCCAAGTTTTGGCAACTATGAACAAAGCTGCTATAAACATCAGGTGGAGATTTTTGTGTGGACATGTTTTCAGCTCCTTTGAGTAAATACCAAGGAGACTGATTGCTAGATTGTATGCCAAGAGTAGGTCTAGTTTTGCAAGAAACTGCTAAACTGTCTTCCAAGGTAGCTGTATCATTTTGCATTCCCACTAGCAATGAATGAGAATTCCTGTTGCTCTACATCCTCATCAGCATTTGCTATTGTCGGTGTTCCAAATTTTGGTCATTCCAATAGCTGCATAGTGGTATCGCACTGTTGTTTCAATCTGCATTTCTCTACTGACATGATGTGAAGCATATTTCCATATGCTTATGTTATCATCTTCTTTGGTGAGGTGTCTGTTAAGGTCTTTGGCCCATTTCTAAATCAGTTTTTTTCTTATTGTTGAGTTTTAAGAGCTCTTTACATATTTTGAATAATAGTCCTTTATCAGTTATATCTTTTGCAAATATTTTCTCCCAGTCTGTGGCTTGTCTTCTTATTCTCTTGATGCCATAGATTTTTAGTAGTGAAATGTAAAAACTCAAAGCTACAAAATTAAGCTTTTGTTTTGCTGTTTATTTTTTGTTTTTGTTTTGTATCGCTTCTTCCTTGAGATATGAAGCCTAATCTTTTTTTTTTTTTTTTTTTTTTTTTTTTTTTTTTTTTGCAGTGGAGTTTCACTCTTGTTGCCCAGGCTGGAATGCAAGGCTGCCATCTCGGCTCAGTACAACCTCTGTCTTCCAGGTTCAAGTGATTCTCTTGCCTCAGCTTCCTGAGTAGTTGGGATTACAGGCACCCACCACCATGCCCAGCTAATTTTTTGTATTTTTAGTAGATACAGGGTTCCACCATGTTGGCCAGGCTGGTCTTGAACTCCTGACCTCAGGTGATCCACCTGCCTTGGCCTCCCAAAGTGCTGGGATTACAGGTGTGAGCCACCACACTCAGCTGAAGCCTAACTTTTAAAGAGGGATGAGAACCAGGTTAAGGTGCTAGAAGGAACTGCCAAGGAGAAAACACTCTTTCAAAATACTTATCCACAACACAGGTATTATAGCATAGCGTGAGATCATTTGCCAAGGGTGTCAATACATACACTCAAAGTGCTGTGGGAAAAGTAAGAATAGAAATATTCACTTTTCCAGGAACAAGCTACAGAGAAAAAGAAGGTATGAGCCAGTCCTTGAGAAATGAGGGGCAGTCAATAGGCAGACAAGCCAGGAAAGCTGTCCACATGTGCAGGGCGCAGAAGGGTGAGAGGTTTGCTGGGGCCAGTATGAAGGGTGTGCAGCTGGGAGGGGAAGGCATGAGGCTTGAGTGGAGGACCACGCCCAGTTGGAAGGATCTAGTGTCCCAGGCTCAGGGCCAGTGGGAGCCACATCTCACATAACCTCATCCAAAAATTCTTTTACAACCACTTATGCTAGTGATTCTCAAATTGATGCCTTTAGCCTGGTCCTCTTCCCTGAACCCCGAACATGTATATCCAGCAGCCTACATGACATGTCCATTTGAATAGCTCATGGGCATCCCACATCTAGACCTCAGCTCTGGTCATCTCTTTCAAACCTTCTCCTCCCTTGGTCTTCCCCATCCCATCCATCGGGAGCTCCATGTTTCCAGTTGCTCAGCCAATAACCTGGGTGCCATCTTTGCCTCCTCTTTTTCTCTTGTGGCTCACCTCCAAGCTGTCAGCCTCAAGGCTTAGGACAGTAAAAGAGGTGCCTCTACTGAGCACCAAACTTATTTTTAGCTGTGTGGAAGAAGAGCAGGCATGTTCCTTGTGACGAATACATACACATTGGCCAAGCAGAAGTGGTGGGGCAGGGGCCCAGGAAGGAGATGCTTCAGGCAGGAAGGTCATGTGCAAAGGGCACAAAAATATAAGAAAGAGGTCTTGTGTGGGGATGGCAAGGAGGCCAGTCTGACTGCAGGCATGGGGACTCAAGAGGACCTAGCAAAGGAAGGCTCCAGAAGTGAATGAAGTCTGGCCAGCTCCTGCAGGTCCTGACAGATTCCTAGGTCTCCTAGCTTACCCTTCGAGGTCCTCCATAGCATCTCACTAAGCACCAAGGCCTGTGTCTACTCTTCCTGTCTTCACCCAGGCTTCTGCCCATTGCCCATGTGGCCACCCTTGACTCTCAGAATCACAGTTCCTAGACCACTGTGTTTGGTTTTGGCTTTTGGCTCCTGTTGCACACCCAGCCCTATAGCCTCCAAGCATGAGTTCACAGACCAGCACTTGTCAATGAGATGGAAATGCAAGTAGGGAAATGAGAAATAGGGACAATGTGGCATGATGGAAACAGAATTGCATTTCTGTCTGTGTGTTGCCACAATGCATGAAAATGGTCGGACATGTTGAATGTAAGTGGATGTTTGGAATACTCTGGCTTAAAACTGAAGCTACACGGTATACACAGAATTCACTTTGGGGGCATGAAGGGGAAAGACACCACAAATAAGTAAGCAATTATTAACATAAGAGGCCTATATGGCTACCAATTGAGAGGGACACGAGGTGACTATTAAGATGCCCCAGTAAAAGAAGCCAAAATGATTTTATTTCATTTATTTTTTACTTTAGAGATAGGGTCTTGCTATGTTGCCCAGGCTGGAGTGCAGTGGCTATTCACAGACACAATAATCACACATTGCATCCTGGAACTCCTGACCTCAAGTGATCTTCCTGTCTCAGCCTCCTGAGTAGCTGGAACTATAGGTGCATGCCACTGTGCCTGGCTGACAAACTGATTTTAAGTGTAACTCCCAAACTGAAAGTTTTTAGGGTGATTTCTTTGAATGAAAGGTGGTAATTTATCATTAAGCAGCTTCTCACACAGGCAACTCCATGTGTTTCTACAGTGGGTCATGGCACAGATTCACTTCTTTAATGATGATAAAAGATTCTCAGGGGCAATTCCAGAAGGCCAACTAATGTATAGTACCTGTGAATATCTGGTGAGTGTGTGGTACATGTGCACATGTGTGTGATATGTGTAAATTTGTCAAATGTCTTTTCAGTGAAAAGAGTATTATTTTCTTTCCTTTTCTTTTTTCTTTTTTTTTTTTTAATGGATGGGATCTTGCTATGTTGCCCAGGTTGGTCTTGAACTCCTGGGCTCAAGTGATCCTCCACCTCCCCCTCCCAAAGTGCTGGGATTACAGGCATGGGCCATTGTGCCTGGCTGGAATGTTTTTCATTGTGTTATTATTTCCTTCCAACTGATAAATATTAAGATGGACTTTATTTTATGAAATTGTGGTGACAGCATAGGTACTTATGAGACAGACTAACTCTTTGTTGGCTTCTCTGTAGGCAACTCTTTGTTGGTTTCCAAATTGTTTTTGGAATTTTCCAGTCCATGAAATCCCAAGGTCTGAGAATCAGGGCCTCCCTGATTAAACATCTGGCTTTGAACGCTTTACTACATCTTTGACCTGAATGTCCCTTTAGAACACAACTTTCACATTTGCTTTTTTGTTCCAGGAGGTAAAATTTACCTGGCACGTAAGACCACAAATGACAAACCCAAAGGGGAAGGAGTTAGGATGTCATTTCAGAGCCTGATGTGGCTGAAACTCCCACTACTGATGATTTAAATTTCTTACACAGAAACCAGAATGCCAATTAAAATATAATCAGAGTACATTGCCATCTGTGGTAGAGGCTTCTGGGGCCCTGGAGCATATTGGTGTGCTCCTTCGTGTTTCCCAGCCTCCCTTGCAGTTAGGTTGGCCATGTGACTGGTTCTGGTCAATGGAGATGTGAACAGAAGTGCTGTGTATTAATCCCAGGCTACAGTAGTTAAGTACCTCGTGGGATTCCCCATTCTCTCTTCCCTTTCTACCTGCCCTCAGGTAGATAACCTTAGAGTGACCTTGAAGCTACAAGGTGATGGTGCCACAAGATGGGGGCAGCCTGGGCTCCTGGGTTACCATTCAGAAGAAACCTTCTAGAAACCTGGTAGACTGTGATGTAGCAGAGAAATAAATGCCTATTGGAGCATGCCATGGAGATTCTAGGGTTTATTTGTTACTGTAGCATGGCCTATCCTATTCTGACTGATACACCACTCGCTAAAAATGCCCCCTGGTGCCTTCCCATTGCATTTAGAAGAAAATGTAGAATCTTTTCTGTGGTCTACAAAGCACTCCATGTTGTAGCCCCTGCCTACCTCTCAGGCACCCCCTCCTGTCCACGGTTCCCACTTCCACCCTGTTCCAGCCACATTGGCCCTTGAAGGAGGCTCAAACACACCAAGCTTACGCCCCCAATGGCATCTGCATTCTGCCTGGAGTGGTCTGCTTCCAGATCATATTTCCTCTTAACATTCACCTCAACCTAAATGCCATCTCCTCAGAGCAACCTTCGCTGGTCACCTAAAAGTTGAAAAGCCCTGTTTGTCATTCTATACCACCAAGTTTTACTTTAATCTCGATGCCTCCCTACCTGGTGTTTTTGTTTGTTTATTTCCCGTCTTTCCAACGTTTCTGTCTTATTTGCCATTGAATCCCCAGTGCTTAGTAAAGAACCCAGGGCACACAAGAGCTAATAAATGTTTGTTGAGTAAGTGGATGTGATGTGATTTGGATCTCTGTCTCCAACAAATCTCATATCAAATTGTAACCCCCAGCATTGGAGTGGGGGTCTGATAGGAGGTGATTGGATCATGGGGGTGGATTTCTCATGAATAGTTTAGTGTCATTCCCTTGTGGTACTGTCCTCATGATAGTGAGTGAGTTCTCATGAGATCTGGTCATTTAAAAGTGTGTAGCACTTCTCCCCTCTCTCTCTCTTCCTGCTCTGGCCATGTGACGTGCCTGCTTCCCTTTTGCCTTCCGCCATGATTGTAAATTTCCTGAGGCCTTCCCAGAAGCCGAGCAGATACCAGCATCATGCTTTCTGTACAGCCTGTGGAACTGTGAGTCAATTAAACCTCTTCTCTTTATAAATTACCCAGTCTCAGGTTTTTCTTTTTCTTTCTTTCTGTTTTTTTCTTTGACAAGGAGTCTCACTATGTCACCCAGGCTGGAGTGCAATGGCGCGATCTCAGCTCACTGCAACCTCCACCTCCCAGGTTCAAGCAATTCTCCTGCTTCAGCCTCCTGAGTAGCTGAGATTACAGGCACCAGCCATCATGTCTGGCTAATTTTTGTAGAGATGGGGTTTCGCCATGTTGGCCAGGCTGGTCTTGAACTCCTGACCTCAGGTGATCCGCCCACCTCGGCCTCCCAAAGTGCTGGGATTACAGGCATGAGCCACTGTACCCAGACTTCAGGTTTTTCTTTATAACAATGAAATAATGGCCTAATACAGGATGATGAACAAATGAGGCAGCTCCGTGTTTCCTTGCATCTGCTGAGGAGTTAACTGTGCCCTGTAAGCATTGGGACACTGTGCCTGTTATCTATTTTTGTGGGACCAGCCTTCTTAAAACAGTGGCTTACAATAACAGGAGTTGTTTTCTTTGCTTACAAACCTGGGAGTTGGCTGGGTTCTACTAGGCAGTTCTCAACTGGGGTTTCTCATGAAGTTGTATTCAGACAGCGATTGCGGCCCAGGTCATTCTGAAGACCTATTCACTCCTATGTCTGGCTCCTGGTCTGGGAAAACTCAAGCATCTGGGGTTTATACTGCTGTCCAGCTGTGTGACTTTAGGCAAGCTACTCAATCTCTTTAAGTCCTGGACCTTTATATGTAAAATAGAAGCAGGAATGACAATAGCACCTATCACTTATTGGGCATCAGTCCCGTTCCAGACACCATGTATGTTAAACTCTTGGCACCCCTGTCTACACAAGCCTTATAACAACCTATTTGGGGGCCAGGTGCAGGCTTACGCCTGTAATCCCAGCACTTTGGGAGGCCAAGGTGGGCGGATAACTTGAGGTCAGGAGCTCGAGACCAGCCTGGTCAACATGGTAAAACTCCGTCTCTACTGAAAATACAAAAAAAAAAAAATTAGCCAGGGACAGTGTCAGGTGCCTGTGGTCCCGGTCAACATGGTAAAACTCCGTCTCTACTGAAAATACAAAAAAAAAAAAATTAGCCAGGGACAGTGTCAGGTGCCTGTGGTCTCAGCTACTCAGAAGGCTGAGGCAGGAGAATCGCTTGAGTCCGGGAGGCAGAGGTTGCAGTGAGCCAAGTGAACCCAGATCACACCACGATACTCCATCCAGCCTGGGTGACAGAGCGAGACTCTGCCTAAGAAAACCCACAAAACCTATTGTGTAGATATTCTTATTGTAGGACCTACTCATTTTATACACGAAGAAACTGAGGTTCAGAGAAGTTATGTATCTTGCTCAAAGTCACGTAGCTAATTGTGTCAGGGACTTCTAACTAATGCAGTGCACTGAGCCAATGTCTCAGTCCATTCAGGCTCCTATAACAAGATCCCTCAGACAGGGTAATTTACAACAAAAGACATTTATTTCTTACAGTTCCAGAGACCACGAAGTCCTAGATCAAGGTGCCGGCAGATTCCGTTTCTGGTGAGGGCTCTCTGCTCCATAGGTGGCTCTTCGCTGTGTGTTCACATGGTAGAAGAGAACGGCAGCTCTCTGGTGCCTCTTTTATAAGGGCACTAACCCCAGGCACAGGATGGAGCCCTCATGACCTAATTACCTCCCAAAGGCCCCACCTTCTAATATCATTGCCTTGGTGATCAGGTTTCAACATATGAATTTGAGGAGGACACATTCAGGCCATAAGTGCCAGTATGGGAAATTCCCCCTCTTGCTCTATGTACATTATAATTCTCGACAAAATATAAACAAAAAATATAAATGCATGATTGAGTTCATAGCCAAGGAAAAGGAAGCCCCAGGGACCAGAAAAAGAGGAAATTCAGAGTTGGGACAGTGAGTAGAATGTGAGGTTGAGGGGCTTGCTGGGGCGAGGGAGAGTGTTGGGAGCCTTGGGCCCTGTGAATGCAATGGGCTGGAACAGAGCTATGTGCATAGAGCCAGGAGCCACAGAGGAAGAGGGACAGAACAACTCTGCCCAGGGCTCCCACTGTCTTCCCAATGAGCAGCCAGTGGCCTGAGACCATTAGTGGAGCGGGGCATCCAAGTGGCACAGCTAAGTCAGGCCTGGAGCAGGGATTTGACCTCGCCGCTCCATAACTGGCCTGCATGCTGATAATCAGGCATTGTCAATGTATTTAAACATTCAACTAAAATAACATCTCTAGACACCTCTCTAGCTCTATCCTTTCTAGTTAGTATCCACGCTAAAAGTCTGTTAGAACTGACAAAAGATCAGAAGAAAAAGGAAACTTTGGAAATTAAGCAGAACATTTGTAAATCAACGACGGGTCAAAGCCAAAAGTGCAGGGGCCATTGGAATGCTTGGGTCGGAAAACGCCCCTTGTCATGGGGCCCAAAGCCTTGATATCATGGAAATTAGAGAGTACCATGCTTACAAATAAACAAGCACAGCAGCTCTACCTATCAAAACTTGTGGGGAAAAATTTTGCTTGCTGGTCTGCAAAGGAGGCAAAAATCTTGCCAATCTCTTGGGCCAGGAATGGAAAAAATAAGTGGGAGTCCGGGGCGACAGCATGCCCCAGTGTAAAGCCTGGAGCCACTGGCATTTACCCTGCGAAATTAGCAAGCAATCTCACCTGGGACCGGAGGACAATCTCAGATCTCCGTGGAGGCAAGCTTCAAACAGCTCTATAGACACAACCCAGGGCTCACGGGGAACCCAGGGAAGACAGACCCTGCTTAGTGTGAGTTAATAGACAAAAATTACAGTCTAGGCATGGTGGCTCACGCCTGTAATCCCAGCACTTTGGGAGGTCGAGGCGGGTGGATCACTTGAGGTTGGGAGTTCAAGACCAGACTGGCCAGTGTGGTGAAACCCTGTCTCTATTAAAAAATACAAAAATCAGCTGGGCGTAGTGGCGGGGGCCTGAAATCCCAGCTGCTGGGGAGGCTGAGGCAGGAGAATCACTTGAACCCAGGAGGCAGAGGTTGTGGTGAGCAGAGATCATGCCATTGCACTCCAGCTTGGATGACTAGAGCGAAACTCCATCTCAAAAAAAAAAAAAAAATTGCAGAGCACACAAAGAAACAAGCCACCAAGAGAAAGACCCAGTGGGTACAACCAAGGGGATAATCTGCACCCCAAGACTTGGAGATGAAAGAACAACCTGAAAGAGCTGAGCATTTAAGCCCATTGAATGAAATAAAAGGAGGGATGCAAACAACGGGAGAATAGGAGAGGAAGGAAAAATTGCAGGCTAGCATTTGGTGGAGCTGGGACTCAAAGCCAAGTTCACAGCTGAGCCAAACCAATGCCGGGACTGTGTCTATGGGTGCGGAGGAGAGTAGAGGAACGGGAGAACCTCTGTCCTGACCAACCCCTCGCTGTTTGCTTCCCCAGGAAAGGTCTGTTCCCTGGCTCAGGAGCCACCAGTATCACTGTCACTTATTTGCCATAGGTTTTCCAAGAACAATTGATCAAAATGATCAGCCTCATTTATCACATGGCTGATGGGTGTGGTGGGGGAAAAGTGTTAGCTATCATCCTTGAGGGTTTTTTTTTTTCTTTTTTTTTGAGACGGAGTCTCACTCTGTTGCCGAGGCTGGAGTGCAGTGGCACCATCTCAGCTCACCGCAACCTTTGCCTCCCGGGTTCAAGCGATTCTCATGCCTCAGCCTCCCGAGTAGCTGAGATTACAGCCACCAAACCTGGCTAATTTTTGTATTTTTAGTAGAGACAGGCTTTTGCCATGTTGGCCAGGCTGGTTTCAAACTCCTAACCTCAGGTGATCCCTCTGCCTTGGCCTCCTGAAGTGCTGGGATTATAGGCATGAGCCACTGCACCTGGTCAGATTTTTTTAAAATTTAATTTTGAGTTGGGATCTCACTCTGTTGCCCAGGCTGGGGTGCAGTGATATGATCATAGCTTGCTGCAGCCTCAACCTCTGGGCTCAAGCAATCCTCCCACCTCAGCCTGCTGAATAGCTGGGACTACAGGCATGCTCCACCACACCCGGCTAATTTTTTTATTTTTGTAGAGACAAGGTCTCACTGTATTGTCCAGGCTGGCTTCACAGGCATGAGCCACCATGTTTGGTTGTCCTTGGGGGTTTTAACCAGGACCTGGACATGGATTCCACTTCATAGGACAAAGAATATTTTATCATTCAGTTCAATTTTTTCATTCCTTACCTAAGCACCATCCTCTGAATCCTGGGAGCAATTAGACCTCACTGAAATCCTAGGTGCAACAGCCTGACCAAGTCATCGTGTCTCTTTGGGTCTTCGTTTCCCCATTTTTTTTTTTTTTTTTTTTTTTTGAGACAGGGCCTCTCTCTGTCTCCCAGGCTGGAGTGCAGTGGTGCAATCATAGTTCACTGCAGCCTCAACATCCTGGGCTCAAGCAATCCTCCTGCTTCAGCCTCCCAAGTAGTTGAGACTATAGGTATGCACCACCAAGCCCAGCTAGTTTTTGTGTTTTTGTAGAAATGGAGTTTTGCCATGTTGCCCAGGCTGGTCTTGAATGCCTGGGTTCAGATGATCCTCTCACCTGGGCCTCCCAAAGTGCTGGGATTACAGGTATGAGCTACTGTGCCTAGCCTCCTCAGCTCTTAAATGGGAATCATAATTGCCCTCTGCCCTTGCAGGCTTGTAGGGAGGAACAGAGAAGCTTCCTGTAAAGCCCCCAGCACAGTCTGGGTGGGGTCTTGGCAGTGAGGGCCATACCCACCCGGCAGCCCCAGGCCTCGGGGTGCACAGATTTGTTTCAGCTGCAGGGAAAATGAGTGGCGAGAGAGAAAGAGGTCAGTGTTGGCTGGGTCAGCTGTGTGCTTCCCTGGTCCCGAGACAAAGAAGCCTCTTCATGAAGTCCCCCTCCCAGACCCTTCTGTTTCCTGCGCTGCCCGCCCCGGCCCCCACCAGCAGATTCCCTCAGTCCCACTGTTTTGCTTCTGTATCTGGTTTTGTGACAGTTTTAAAGATGTCAACATGCCACAGAGCTCACACTGGAGCCGGCCCAGCCTCCGCTGCTGTCCTCACCGTCATCGTCAACAGATGTTTAACCCGCTGTTCCTCTGCTTTTGTAAACACTCTGTCTCCTTTCAAATCTCAAATTAATATGATCCTTCCCCTCTCCTTTCAAATCCTGCCTTACAGCCACATGCCCAGAGACAATTAGATTTCAGATCATAGACAGATACATGGTAGGACCCACGTTCACAGGGGCCCAGACAGGGACAGATCCTGTTCTCAGAGGTCCCAGTCTCCCCGACCTATGACATCCTGGATTGCAGGCCAACTTACAGACACAGTCAAGTCCATGCAGAACCCTTTCGAGATCTCATAAGCAAAGGCAGCCGAGACCCAGGAGCCCCAGCCCCATAAATTCATAAGGACAGAGTCCTCTATGGTCAGACGCTCAGACAGACAGACACACAGACTGACACAGAAACACAGATGTGCAATCACACAGTCACAGGCACCCGGGAACGGCCACACATTCACAGACATTGCTGTGGGCCAAATTGTGTCTCTCTCAAAATTCATGTGTTGAAGTCCTAACCCCTACCCCCTACCTCAGAACGTGCTGTGTTTGGAGGGAGTGCCTTTAAAGAGGTAAAGAAGGTTGAAATGAGGTCACTGGGGTGAGGTCCCTAATCCAACAGGACTGCTGTCCCTAGGAGAAGAGGAGATGTGGACACAGACACATGCAGAGGGAAGAACGTGAAGACACAGGGAGAAGACAGCCATCTCCACGCCGAGTGAGACCTCAGGAAAAACCAACCCTGCTGGCAACTTGACTTGGACTTCCAGCCTCCAGAACTCTGAGGAAATAAATTCCTGTTGTGTAAGCCACAGTCTGTGGTCCTTTGTCATGGCAGCCCTGGCAAATGAATTCAGACATGGAGGCCAAGAGACCCTCAATGTCCCCCAGCGCCACCCCAGACCCACTACCGCCTCCACAGCCTTGCACAGAGCCCTGGAGGCAGCATGGACTCCTGTAGACATGAAGTCCAGGGCTGCATTTGCCACAGCCCCATACTCAGCCTGAGTTTGGCCCAATTTCCTGGTGGCACCAAGATTCAAGAGGAGATGGCACCTGGGGGCTTCCTCCACTGGGCAGTGGAATTGCGGAAAATGCTGTGATAACAGCTCACACAGCTGAGTTCCGTTTGGAAATCTCAAAGGCTGTTGCAAACACTTCGCAGGTATTCACTCATCCAGCCTTCTCAACAACCCTGGAGGTAGGTGCTGTTACCGAAATCCCCATTCGAGAGATGGCAAAACAGAGGCCACAGAGGTCAAGTAACTTACCTGAGATCACTCAGCCAGCAAAAGCTGAGCTGGGACTTGAATCGAGGCAACCTGGCTCAAACCTAGCTCTAAACCATGGGTCAATTTGCTACCAGGATCAGAGATAGAGCCAGATTACAGAAGAGTTCAAATCCCTGGACAAGAAGAAAGCAAGTCAAAATGCTTTCCCAGGCTGGGTGTGGTGGCTTATGCATGAAATCCCAGCACTTTGGGAGGCTGAGGTGGGCTTATCACTTGAAGTTAGCAGTTCGAGACCAGACTGGCCAACATAGTGATACACCATCTCTACTAAAAATACAGAAATTAGCTGGGCATGGTGGTGGGCACCTGCAATCCCAGCTACTCGGGAGGCTGAGGGAGGAGAATTGCTTGAACCTGGGAGGCAGAGGTTGCAGTGAGCTGAGATTGTGCCACTGCACTCCAGCCTGGGTAACAGAACGAGATTCCATTAAAAGAAAAAAAAGCCTTTGGGCTGGCAACATCATTTGCAGGGCCCAGTTCCAAAATGAAAACGAGTCCCCTGTTCAAAAAGCAGGAGAGAAGTACCACAAAAAAAATTAAAATAAAAAGTTTTCTTCTTTCCTTAGTGGCCTCTCTCTTGACTTATAATGGTTTCAGTTTGCTATGTAATGTCACTCTAAGTAAAAATAAAAAACACATAATTTCAAATTATTAGTACAAATTTTACTCTGTATTTTACAAAGTCAGTTTTAAATGCAAACATTAGAGCATTTAACTCATGTGCAGAGTCACCTACGTTATATGCGTATTTCCTTTTTTTTTTTTTGAGACGGAGTTTCACTCTTGTTGCCCAGGCTGGAGTGCAATGACGTGATCTCGGCTCACTACAACCTCTGCCTCCCAGGTTCAAGCGATTCTTCTGCCTCAGCCTCCCAAGTAGCTGAGATTACAGGTGCCCACCACCAATACACATATTTCATAGCTCACATCAACATATGACTTTTGTCCTCACCAGAAAGCAGAAATACTGCACAACATTCCCTCCCTGCTTTTATTCCACTTCTAGGTATACGCACACTCTCCTAACACTGTCTGCCTCCAGCTTACAGATGAGTATGGAAGGGCTGAAAGGAAAGGAACAATGGTTGCGCTATCTGTACCTTTGCTCCCATTGTGGTTTTTGGCTAAGTGGTTGGCTAATGCAGGGTAGTATCGTGGATAGGAAAGGATATACTAGGGTTGCTTGGTAGTTCGCGTTTCTCAGAACACCTTCTTTCTGTTTGAAGCAAGTTCTGGTTTGCAGAGGGAGTGTGACCTCTTGGGGCTTTCAGCACCCCACTTAGCCGCAGAAGTGACACGCTTGCCTTCTGATTGTTTTGGAAGTCATGGACTCCCAGTCTTCATGGGTCCACTGGAATTCTGTGCTCATGGGCATGGAAACCATTGGGAACGGGGAATAGGGGTATGCATTTTGCATGCTATCTACTCTGTTCACGGCATGCTCCATTGCCCCTAATATCTTTACTTACAGAACACAGTTCAAAGATAAAATTGCTAAGAATTTCAAAACAGCCACAGCAGAGCATTAAACCAAGCTCAGGGCCCACTGGAGCTTGGGTGTGACTTCACAGGTACCTACTCATGAATCCGGCCCTGCCTGCCCTGGCCACATTCCTGCCCTCAAGATAGCCTTAGCGTGCAGCTTCCCCACCCCTGGGCTGCTTCTGGTTCCATGGCTCAGCTGCTCCCTCTCAGAAAGATGGGGGCTCACCTGGGGCTCCATCCTCCACCAAGCGCTTCTCCCACCTGTCCTAGCTCCTCTGCCCTGTGCCAGAGACTGGGCAGTGTCTGGAAGTCCATCCCCTCGGCTGACCTAATTTCAGGATGCTGGGAGCTACAAGGACACATCTTGAGGAGAGCTGGGTGTGTCTTCATCTTCTTCCTATGCCCCAGACTTGCCTAAGTTATCCTGTCGCATAAGTACCACAACAGGACCCTGTTATCACCTCCAAACCCAGTTCACCTGCCTCACTGCTGCCCCATCACCAATTCCCGAGGCATGGATTTCGTCACTTCAGGGCCCTACTCAGAACCTTTTCCAAGTTTCCTGTTGCTTCTGAGTGGAATTTGCATTCCCCAGCCCTGTGTAGCAAGGTGAACTTTCCTCCTGGAGAAAAGAGTCTTCGGGGCATACAAATAGGGTGGGCATTTCGTTTGGATCTGGGGGTTGGGGAGGCATTTCCTTTTTCCTCCATGACCAAGACAGTGAGATGGGGACAGAGGGTGGGTCTAGGCTCAGAGGATGGTTAGAGTTGGAAACTCCTCCTAAACTGACAGCATGAGGGTGCCTTGGGGAAAACGGCTTGGTGCAGGGAGGTTGAGGGAGATGCTATTGGGAGTCCTAAACCGATTTGGCGTGCCCTTGCTGGCGCAGTAGGACCAGATATCCACACCAAGGTTTGTAGTGGGAGAAAGGAAGGCATTTACTTGCAGGGTGCCAAGCAAGGAGAATGTTTAAGACCTGAATTTTTAGATGGCTTATAGGTAATGGGTCCCTGTTCCATTTTATTGTGAGAAGACAGGGGATATGTCCTAAAACAACTGTGTAAATAGAAGCTGGAGCCACCAGGGCTGAGTGTAGCAGAGACTGCTATATGATCACCAAGCCATTTTCCTCTTCCTAGCACCCAGTTAGACTACATTTCCCAGCCTCCTTTGCAGTTAGGTGAAACCATTTGATTCAGTTCTGGCTAATAGAATGTGAGGTATGGTTACTTCTAGGCCTGAAAGGCAAAGCGCCTTGAGGTGACAGAACCATAATACGGAAGGGGCCTGGGTCCCTGAGTGACTGTGTGGAACAGAGCCTCCACCCAACCCTGCATTAACTTGTGAAGTGAGTGAGAGAAAAACTTGTGTTAAAGCACTGAGATGTTGGTGGTGTTATTTACAGCAGTTAGCTTGTCCTAATACACTGTTTCTCCCTCCACTGCACCCTGAAAAATGACTGTCCCCCACCAGTGGTGGGGTGTGTGTGCTCCTAGCTCTGCACTGTCTTTCTGTCAGTGGGAGGGGGTTCACCAAGCTGCCAGACAGCCTGTTTTTCTCTTTATCAATAATTAATTTTCAATTATACAAGCAGTTCATAAATACTTTCTCCTTTTTGTCTTCTGTAAAAAATATAAAAATATTAATAAAGCTCAAGTCCCCTTTAATTATTTCCTGTCACTCACTCAACCATAACCACCACCACTGCCACTGTCACCACCACCACCACCACCACTGCCACCACCACCACACAAAGTCCTTTCCTGAAGTCTCACAGATTGCTACTCTTATTTCCTTTTGAATCATCGTTTCAAATATTTTTTATGCATCCATATCCATACAAAATTAAAAAAAATATTTTGAGTGTTTCTGTTTTTCTTGTTCTGTCTCTACATAAAGTTTACTACTCTAAGTATTTTTTGCTTCTTGCTTTATTTACCCAACAATATCTTTCCAGGTGATGTCATAGATTTACCCCATTCTTTAAAATGGTTGCATAATACTTCATAGTATGGCCATGCTATGGTTTATTCAGTAAATCCCCTGTTGATAGACATTTGGGCTCTGTCCAATTTTTTATTCTTATGGAAAGTACTTCAGTAAAAACCCTCACAGAGGTCTCCTTGTGTACATGTGCAAACATTCTCTCCAGGGGAGATATGGGCAAGTGGATTTCTTGTTCTTCAAAGTGGTGATACGAATTTGCATCGTGATCAGCATGATCCAAGGGTCCCCAATTCCACACACTCTCACTAACATTTCATATCAAGCTTTAACTTTTTTTCTTTTTTTTTTTTGCCAATCTGATGAGTGAAATATGGTTCATGGCCACTTAATGTTTTATTTCCTTGATTACTAGTGAAATTGAGCATTCTTCAAGTTTATTGGCCATTTGAATTTCCTTTTCTATAAATCGACTGTTTTTTATCATTTGCTGAGTGTTCTATTGGGCCATTTGTCTTTTTCTTATTGATTTGCTAGAATTCTTTATATATTCTGGATGCTAATCCCTTATCTGTATATAAATTGCAAATATTTTCTCCCAGGCTATAGCTTGTTTTTAGCTTGTTTATGGTGTCTGCGGTCATTTAGGAGTTTTACATTTTAGCGTAGGGAGGTCTATCAATTGTTTCCTTTATGCCTCTTGCTTTGGGCGGGTCTGTTTTCAGCTGTGACACTGAAAGGCAGAGAAGCCAGCAGCCAGGAACACAGGCCCTCCCTCTGGTGGACAGATTGGATTTTCTGCTCCTCTCTGTGAGATCGCGGTAACCTCAACTGACTCCTGCTGGGGATCTCAGATTTAACCTGGTGTGAGAGGGTAAGAAAGACGCGCTTTCTTCTGATAGGAAAATTAACATTGGAATTGTAAAGGTGATTTTATTTGTACCCTCTACAAAGTAAGTTCAGGCAAACATACGGCTTCTATTGCAAGTCCTTGATAATCTGGCCTCTGTTTCTCACTTTATTTTTATGTTTCAGAGAGGAGGCCTGTCTCTGTTGCCCAGGCTGGAGTGCAATGGTGTGATCATAGCTCACTGTGGCCTTGAACTCCTGGGATCAAGTGATCTTCCCACCTCAGCCTCCCCAGTAGCTGGGACTATAGGTGCTTGCCACCTCTCCCAACTAATTTTTATATACATAGTTTTTGTAGAGACGGAGAGTTGCTTTGTTGCTCAGGCTGGTCTTGAACTTCTGGCCTCAAGCAGTCAGCCTACTTCAGCCTCCCAAAGTGCTGGGATTACAAGCATGAGCCACCATACCCAGCCTCAGTTTCTCACTTTTATTGTTAGCTACTCCCCTCCATGTAGGCTTCACTCTAGTTCCATTGAATTATTTACCAAACCAAACTCATACTTTATGTATGTCTCCAGGAATTTTAATATGATTTTCTGGCTTTCAAGAGATAGGAAAAAAGTCATCATGGCACCTATTTTGAGCTAGGCCCTGTGCTAAGTGATTGGGTCAGTCAGGATAAGCCAAGCTATGTTGCAGTGACAAACAATCTCAAAATCCCAGGGTCTTACCGTGTCTGTTTCTCACTCACGCTACTGTCCAGGGCAAGTTGGCTAGGGTTTGGCAATTCACTTTTTTTCTTCCGGTATACAGGCTGCTGGAGCATTCTCTGTTTGGACCATTGCTGGTTGTGTTTGTTGTTTCAGCAGGAAAGAAAATGTGGCCAAGTACAAACTGACTGTAGTACAAACTGACTTTCTGCTTAGAATGACATGTCACTTCTACTCACATTTTGTTGGTCAAAGTGAGTTACATGGCAAAGACTGACTTCAAGGGGCTGGGGCATTAGTGGCCAAAAAAAATCTGGATTGACCCTGTTCTTCTGGTCACCAAATGTTCAATTCCCTCTACCTCCTACGTGTAGAACATGCTCACCTCCAGGCAAACAATTGAAAGTTCCATCCAGCCACTAGTTCAGGCTGAAACCCAAAGTCCACGATCTTGTATGATCTTGTGATCAAGTTGAAACTCATCAGGGAGAAGAAATAACTGACTCATTTCAGTTCAGAGATCTATGAACCGAAAAAACTGGCTATCTCCCACCCACAGACCCAATATGCCATGGTGAAACGGAACAGGGCAATCTCAGTTAAACACTCCTATTCGAAGGGACCAGAATGGGAATCACATGGCAGTCAGAGCACTGGAAAATTCTGAAATCAGGCTGGACACACATTTCAAAGGTTTCCTTCACTGGGCACGGGGACTGTTCCTTGATCAGGTCTTGATTCTGTCTCCGGGGAGAAATGCCCTAGTCCTGTGTTCTCCAGGGCTCTTGGATCCTGAGGGATCCTTCCTCTTCTAATGTTGAACTCTATGGGACCACTTTTGTGAACCAAAATGGTTGAATATTGGCAATTTTCCTCCCTCCCTCCCTCCCTTCCTCCCTTCCTTCCTTCCTCCCTTCCTTCCTTCCTTCCTTCCTTCCTTCCTTCCTTTCCTTCCTTCCTTCCTTCCTTCCTTCCT
>NC_045447.1:12230171-12230606 GCF_002776525.5 Piliocolobus tephrosceles
TCGGAGTCTCGCTCTGTCGCCCAGGCTGGAGTGCAGTGGCCTGATCTCAGCTCACTGCAAGCTCTGCCTCTGGGGTTCATGCCATTCTCCTGCATCAGCCTCCCAAGTAACTGGGACTACAGGCACCCGCCACCACACCCGGCTAATTTTTTGTATTTTGTTTAGTGGAGATGGGGTTTTGCCATGTTAGCCAGGATGGTGTTGATCTCCTGACCTCGTGATCTGCCCCCCTCGGCCTCCCAAAGTGCTGGGATTACAGGTGTGAGCCACCATGCCCAGCCAAATATTGGCAATTTTCATAGTCTCCATCTATCCTTTCTCCATGTTGGAGAATATATTCAGTTTGAGGGTTAGGCATATTTCTCAGCCTGTTTTATTTCCTTCCTTCCTTCCTTCCTTCCTTCCTTCCTTCCTTCCTTCCTTCCTTCCTTCCTT
>NC_045447.1:12230706-12241144 GCF_002776525.5 Piliocolobus tephrosceles
AGGCACATGCCACCACGCCCAGCTAATTTTTTATTTTTAGTACAGACAGGGTTTCATCATGTTGGCCAGGCTGGTCTTGAACTCCTGACCTCAGGCGATGTGCCCACCTTGGCATCCCAAAGTGTTGGAATTACAGGCGTGAGCCACCATGCCCAGCCTCTCAGCCTGTTTTCTATCCACAAAAGATTAGAGGCCCTAGGGTAGTGCCAAGTCGTAAGCAGTCATCATATCTTTGAAACCAGGCTGGTTAGTCTTGGCGAGGATACCAGTAATATAGTCCACTACATTATTTCATTGAATCCACACAACTTTCTGAGATAATGCTTTTATCATCCCTATGTTACAAACAAGGAAATTGAATCTCAGAAAGGTTAAGTATTCTGTCCAAGATCACACAGCTAGTACTCTTGTGAGCGAGAAGTCGAATTTAATTGCACTACTATGCTGCCTCCTCCAACAGAAAAAAATAAGACTTTCATCATAAGGCTTGAGATGGGCTGGACTGGCTCTCTCTGACCCCTGCACTTACTTAATTTCTATTTTGTTGTGCCATGATATTTTCATCATGGAACTTACAGTTTCTGCTCTTCCTGCCAATTCTTCTCATGTCTCTTCAATCAATCACCCATGAGAGGAAATCTCACTGGCCTTAGGTCATAGGTCACTGACCAACCGCCTACGATTGACTCTTATCAGGTCAGACACTCTGTCCTGGTCAAATAGCTCAGGGTGAATTTCTGAGATACAAGGCATGGCTTCCGAGGCAGCAGAAAATGATTTTTATTTCTCATCAATACCTTCATGCATGTTGTTCCCATTGCCTGGCATTACCAAGCTCCGGCTGTATTTACTAGTGATATAGTTTAAGGAACTCTTATTACATGTGCTGTACTAAGTACATTTGACCTTCACAATAACCATGTGATGTAGGCACCATCATCAGTACCATTTTAGAGATGGGAAGCTGAGGCTCACCGAGACTAAGGGACTCACTCACTGTCTCACATTTTAAGCTTCACGGTTGGGGCTTCTGAATGAAAGCTCTTTACTTATACTATGAGGTCTGATGGCGCCTCTTCCTGGAAGCCTGTCTGGATTCCCCCTTGTAGAGTGCCTTCTCTTTGCGGAATCCTTCTCCTGCTCTTAGGAACTGAGCACATTTCACTGTATTCTGTCTGAGGGTTGTGTGGAATTCATCTCTGCATATTCATTCATTCAGGCATGCCATCATTCATTGCATATTCACTGAGTGCCAGGCCCTGCACAAAGCAGTAGGGATACATTCAGATAGAGTCCCTGTTTTCACAGAGTTTATTGTCCAGTGGGGAAGACAGACATTAAACAGATAACGACACCAATAATTATTTAATTACAATTGTTATAAATGTTATGAAGAAGTCCATGGGGGCTACGAGCATTTCTAACAGGAGACCTGACTCTGAAGGGTGATGACCATGCCTTTGAGAAAGCACCAGTTGGGCCGGGTTCTGGAAGGGTAGGTAGGAATTGGCCAAGAAAAGGCTGGGGGACTGGGAGAAAGGAAGGGAGAGCTTTCAAGGCAGTGGAAACAGCTGGAGCAAGGCCCTGAGGCTAAGAGAACTTGGTGAGCTGAGCCTGGTGCAGTGGGCCAGCAGGGCAGGGGCAGGGGGGGCCAGCACGTGCTGGCACTGCTGTTTGGATGCGTCTCTCTGCTCCCAACCCTGCCAGAGTTTCCCGGTGGTGGTTGCAGGGGCTGCAGCAAGGGGTTGCGGCGGGCATTCTGTCTCTGCCGAGCCAGCAACTGCGAGCATTGCTATTCTCTGGCCAGACCCCGTGCTCCTGGGTCAGGAGGAGGGAGGCAGCCGAGGACGTGCGCAGCACACTTTTTATATATGTGGGGCCATAATATTTAAGTGTCTTGGCTGTAAGCCTGCGACTGGGTCCCCCGACTGCCAAGCCTTGCTCCGCACGCTCTAACAGCTGTCTGTAAAACCCGTTTATGGAGCCTCCATAAATTTCCCAGCTGCTGCAAACACAGGGCTGGGGACAAAGAGTAGAGGGAGGGAGGTGTGGAAGAGCAGCAGCTTCAGCGTCTCCGCTGGCTGGTCCTCTGGGCCCCAGCTCGCCCCCCGCCCACCTGGGGCTGCCTTACCCTAAATTCTTTTATTGAAGCTGATCTTAACGTCGACCCCATGGGGCCCGGCTGGGCGATCCAGCTCACCACGGATGCAGGCACTTTCAAGATTGCAGCAAAAGGTACAGTAAATCAGAATTAAGTGTCATGATAGTGATTTGAACTGACACTGTTTTCACCTTGTCCATTTACTGGGAAATATATAACAGGAATAGATTGAGCCTGTCATATTGTACCTGAAAAATACAGCTGTTAGGGTAGGAAAGGCAGCTGGCACCAAGGCAGGGTCCCAGCGGACAATGGGGTGTGTGGCTGAGCGGGGGGGGGGGGGGGGGGGGGGGGGGCTTCTCGTCAGCACCCTGTTGGGATGAAACTGTCCTGGGAACAGAGAACCAGACTATGCTTTTCCAAAGGCCCCCAGGGTGGTATATCCCCACTGGTACAGGGACCCAACAGCCAGCTCTGTTGCCCTAAGGGTCCAATCTGCCCAGGCTACAGAGCATTACAAAAGAACTTTCTGTTGAAGTATAGCAAAGATACCGAAAAGTGCACAAATAATAAATATATTGCTTGATGAATTTTACCAACTGAATACACCTGTGTTTGCAACATCCAACTCCAGAAACCACATCACTTGCTCCCAGAAGTCCCTCTCCCACTGTGTCCTGTTCCAGTCTCAATCCTCCCTCCTCGCACAAGGGGGACCACTATTCTGATGTCTCAAGCTGTGGATTGATACTGTATCTGACATTTTAATGGGGTCATTTTGAAATTCCCACCTGTTTTATAAAGTAGATTTTGAAATTCCCATTTTTGTCCCCCCACAAAGAAAACAGGAACCTCTCAGCTTTGAAATAATCATTATTATTATTTTTTGAGACAGGGTCTTACTCTGTCGCCCAGGCTGTAGTGCAGTGGCACGATCTTGGCTCACTGCATCCTCCACCTCCTGGGTTCAAGTGATTCTCCTGCCTCAACCTCGTCCAGCTAATTTTTGTGTTTTCATTAGAGACAGAGTTTCACCATGTTGACCAGGCTGGTCTCGAACTTCTGACCTCACGTGCCTGCCTCGGCCTCCCAAAGTGCTGGGATTATAGGTGCAAGCCACCGCGCCCAGTCAGCTTTGAAATAGTTTATAAGGAATATGAACAACAGATACCTTCATCTCTCTTCCCAGAGCCTTGCCCAATCCTGACCCCATTCCACAGGCAGTGTGGGTGGGAAGGATGGGGAGGGATCTGGGGTGGGGTGTGGGATGGCAGGGATGGGGCAGGAGTCAGAAATGGGGTAACCAGATGGGGAAGAGAGAGGCTTAGAAGTGGGGTGGACTGAGGAAGGGGTGAAAAGACAGGGAGGGGCTGAAGCCCAGGGAGGGAAGAAATTTCAGGATGGAGTGAGGCTCAGGAATGGGGTCAGGGACAGGGTAAGGGTCAAGGATGAATTGAGGGTCAGGTTCAAGGCAGCTTCAGAAACAGAGTGGAGCCTTGCACAGGTGGGGCTCAGGGAGGGAGAAGGTCAGAGGGCGTGATGTGTCCATCCTTTATAATACAGGAAACTGCACACGATGAAGTCCTAGAGCCAAACTACAGGTAAAATGAAGGAGAGAGACGAGCTCTTCTGCAGCCAGGATTGAGGCTCTTCCCACCCCCTCCTTCCAGCTCCTGGCAGCCCCAGGCGTGGGTGGCTCTGCCTACCCTGTCTTTCCCAGTGGGAGCCCCAGGCCCACCCTGACTGACTGGAGAGTGGCCGCTTGGCCACAGCACTGTCAGCAGGTGACCTTCAATGTTACTCTTAGCACCCTGGGCTCTGGCTGGGGGTCCGCTTAGATCTGGCTTTTTCCCTTGTCCCTCTTCCTGCAGGGCCTGGAGCTTGAGCTTGGAACCCACCCTGCTTGTCTGGGGCTTGAACTCCCTTCATCACGCATGCCAGCTCACCCCTGAGTCACACCTGCTCCCCGAGCCTCTGACTTGGGGCCTCCCACGGGTGGATCACCTGCTGTGTACCTGACTCCGAGTATCTCCTGTTGTCGGGGTGGGGGGCACCCTCAGTGGGGAGATCCCTTTTGGGTGTGGACATCCATCCTCTCCGTCTCCACCTGGAGGCCAGCCCAAGCTGCCCCACAGCCAGGGTCCACACAGCTCTGGCTGCCTCCTTCAAGCAGGAGACCCCAGGTTTCCTTCTGGTTGATTCTGCATTCTGTCCCATCCACAGTCCAACTCCACTTCTGCTATCAGCCCATGGGCGCCTGCTGGGCAGGATGGCTGCTCTGTTTTTCCTAGCTTTGGCCTTCAGTGCTTTGACTTTCAGCCCTGGATTCTTTCCACCTTTGGCCACCTCAAGGAGGACTTGTTCTCAGGACCCACACTCGGGGTTGAACTGGCTTTTTCCTAGGAAGCACTGTGCTAAGGGCAAGATAAGGTGCTTCCATCTCCTTGGCGAGACTCTCCTTGAGCACCCAGGCCTCACCCACATTCTCACTGAAGCACCACAGTCCCCTTGTGGGAGGTCAGCTCCCCACAGGACTGCAAGCTCCATGAGGGCAGGGCCATGTCATGTCTGCCTTGTGTATTCCCAGCACTTGGCTCAACGCCAGGCACAAAGATGCCATTTTACAAGTAGCAGTTGAATGTCTGCATGATGAACAGCTAAAAGCACAACTTGGAAGCTGGGGAAATCTAAGGTTGAATCTTGACCCCTCCACTCAGAGTATCATTTAACTGCTCCAGCCCTCACTTTTCTCGCATGTAAAAGGGGATCATACCTCTTTTTACACGGGGCTCTGTGAGGAGCAGGTGCAACAACGCATATTGATGTTTGGCACCATGCCTAGCACTTGGTGAGCACTCAAGAAATGATACTGGGTACTGTTTTTATTTTCTCTTACCACTAGACCAACCACTGGTGTTTCTGTTCCTAGAACCGCTTGGTTCCACACCCTCTATTTCCACTCCACAGAACTTTGGAGGTTCTAGGTTACCTTCAGCAGGCATCTGCTCCTAGCTGGCTACATGCTTACGCCTTCCTTGGGCTCACCACAAAATGTTGGCAAACCCCGCCCCTTCCCTCTGATCCCCAAGAGCCTCAGCTATGGGAGGCAGGGCTGGAGAAGGCCTATCCCTCCCTTACGGAGCCCTTTCTTTCAAGCTGCTGGGCACTGACCTTGCCTCCCTGTCTCTGACAGGCGTCCAGGGTCAGCTCCAGGGGAGCAGTGTGACAGGGGAGCTGGGGTCCGATGGCTGGCCATGGGGAGCCATGGTTCTGCTGATAAAGGGCCTTTATCGACCTCCCTCTGCAGACGTGGGCTGCATCATTCACGGGCCCAGGGACGGGAGCCCATTCATCTGGGGCACGGAACGCGAAGGGGCTGGGATTTCTCATTTGAGGGCGACACGGAGTTCACATGAGGAAATATTAGTCTGATGAGTTCCCTGCAAGTGGCGGGACTGTCAGGCATTAATCACAGCTGAGGGGGAGGCAGCGCTGGGCCCTCAGACCAATCCCCGAGGGTGTCATCCTTTCTGGGAACTTCAGAACCTTGCTCCGCCTGAAGTCAAGGATTGAAATTACCCTTGGAGGAGCTCAGGCTGCTCTCTGTCACTCTGAAACCTTTCTGCCCCCGGGGCTGGAGCCCTTTGTGAGAATGTGGACTGGTGGCTTTATCCTGAGTCTCAGTTTCCTTGTCTATGAAACGGCCTGGGAAGTACCTCCCTCAGTGGGTGATTGTGAGGCATACAGCAGGTGCTCCATAAATGCTGGTTCCAGCTCCTGCCCCTTCCCTTTCCTCCTACTGAACAGTACACCCCTGGAGGGCAGGAGCTGGTTTATTTCTTATGTACATGAGGGTTATATGATGGTAGATACAAGAATGCATGCATTCATTAATGAATGAATGAATGGAACCCGGCTTCTTGGTTTAACACCAGGTACAAGCAGCATTCTTTTGGCAAAACATGGGGTGCTGGTGCACAGTCCCTGACACAATGTAAGATGTCTCCTCCCCTTTTCCTGTCCCAGTCCACCTCTGTACTTCTGTATTGGAATAATGGCCACATGCTGCAGGAGATGGCCAGAGACATCGTGTCAAATCAGATCGCATCACTCTTTACCCGTTTGTGGCTCCCAGTGTTCTCAGGTTCAAGCCCCAAATCATTGTCTTGGGCCTGCACAGTTTGGGCATCACCTGTTCTTCAGCTCCCCCACCCCCTTCCAGCCAGCCTGGGTTTCTCTCAAGCCTTGAACGTACCGTGTCCCCTCCCACCACCACCCTCCATCATGCTGTTCCCTCTTCACAGCTATGTCACCGAGTTCCTGAACAAACTGCATTCTCTTCAGCTTCTAGGCTTTTGGATGTATGGTAGGGACCTCTCTGGAAGCTGTCCCTCCACTTCCTGCTCCCAGCAGGGGACGTCACCCAAAGGTTCCCTGTCACCAGGGGCTGGGGAGGATGGCCACGGAGGGTTCCTCAGGGTCTCCCATAAGGGTGCTGGGGCAACGGGCACATCCAGCTCCCAGAAGACTTCGGGAGCTCAGACTGTCATCCTGGGCACACCAGGCAGGGGGCCCGGAGCAGCTTGGGCTATGCCAGCTGCTGGGCTCCGGGGTTGGCTTGCTGCCTGCTGTCTGGCCTTGAGTGTGCCTTGGGAGTTCCAGGCACTGGCAGAGCCCAACTGGGGGGGTCAGGTGTCATCTCAGCCCCTCCCCTGGTGGCCCTAGTCTCTCTAGCCCCAGCCCCTGCTGGATCCAGCTGGCTCCTGGCAGAGCACAGACCAGTTTGCCTTGCCTTGCTGAGAACCACTGCCTGCTGCCTGCCCCGACCCCATAGGGTCGTCAGCCAACCGGCCAGGTGATTAGCCACTTGGGGGCACTGGGGAGCTTTTTCCTGCTGACCTTCTCATTAGCACCTGGCCATGAGAGGCCACTGTCTCTGTCATTCGGCACTGCCCTGTGGGCAGGGTGACCGCAGACACAGACGTGGCTGGAGGAGAGGGCACTGAGCCAGGCGTGTTTTACGGCCCTGCCCAGGCAGCTAATGGCCTTGGTGACATTGCTGCTCCTAACGGCAGCCTCAGAGCAATCATAATTCTAGGGGCGCCTAGCAGCCCCCACACCTTCTCAGAGTGCTGCCAGGAGGTTTGAGGTCCTCTGGGCCAAGGGTTGCAGAGTGGCCCAGTGGTGCCCATCCAAGCCAGGCTTAGCAAGCGCATCAGTCCCAGGCCAGGCAAGGGTGAGCGTGTGTGCGTAGGTGTCCATTCGTGACTGTACTCCTGACTCTTCATACATGTGTGGCTGTGTGAGCATGTTTTTGTCTGGGTGTACGTGACTGTGCATGTCAAAGTTTGTAGGTGTGTGGATTAGTAGATGCATAGGTAAAGATTAATGTGTGTTAGTGCATGAGTCCATCCAGATATCTTGTATGAATGTGTGTTTATGTGTTTATATGAGCTACATAATTGTGTGCTGTTCACAGATATGTCTGTGATTATTTCTCTGCGTGTACTTTACTGAGCAGTTGTGCGTCTTCCTGTGTGACAGTGTGTGTGTAAGCACATTCATTTATATGTGTCTGTATCAGTGACTATCTACATCTTCATTCAAGATGTATTAATTGTGTACCTACTATGTGCTGGGCTTTGTCCTTGGTGCTAAGAGAGCATCATTGACTAGACAGAGCCTCTGCTTTGGGAGCATGTTACATTCCAGCAGGGGAGACAAACAAAACAAGAGCTGAGAAGAAAATTAAGTTGGCTTGAGAGAGAGAGTTTGACGGGGTTGGAATGGGGAAGCTATTTAAGTAAAAGTAGTCAGGGAGGGCTTCTCGATGGAGGTGACATTGAGCAGATGTGTGAGTAACGAGAAAAAGAGAGCCACATGAAAATCTGGGGGCAGAGGGTTCAGACATATGGAATAGCCTATGCAAAGGCCCTGAGGCTGGGGTACAATGAGTGTGCTGAGGATGGCAGGCCAGTGGGACCAGATCGTGGAAAGACTTAGAGACCTCAGTAGGGAATTTGGATTTTGTTTTAGGAGTCAAGAAAGCCTTAGGAGGGCCAGGCATGGTGGCTCACGCCTGTAATCCCAGCATTTTGGGATGCTGAGGCAGGCAGATCACCAGAGGTCGGGAGTTTGAGACCAGCCTCGCCAACATGGTCAAACCCCATCTCTACTAAAACTACAAAAATTAGCCAGGTATGGTGGTGCACACCTGTAATCCCAGCTACTTAGGAGGCTAGGGCAGGAGAATCACTTGAACCCAGGAGGTGGAGGTTGCAGTGAGCCAAGATCCACTGCAGCACCACTGCACTCCAGCCTGGGCAACAGAGTGAGACTCTATCAAAAAAAAAAAAAAAGAAAGAAAGAAAGAAAGAAAGAAAGCATTAGTCATGGGAATGGCAAGTCTTAAGACAATCTCTTGGGCAGCTCTGTGAGAATAGACTGGAGGGTGGGGAAGAAGGATCAGGAGGGAGAATGGGGAGGATCAACACAGCAGCAGTGGGGAGCTGGCCAGTGACCAGACACGGACCCAGCTTTCCCACAACTTTTATTTTGAAAAAGTTCAACTCCACCAAAAAATGGAAAGAAAAGAATAGTTACTATCCCCTAGCTTCACTAACCTATTAACATCTTGCAACATTTGTTTTCTTCCCCTACCCAGCCTCATTTGGGAGTTATTTGCAGACATCAGAACATTTCACTTCAAAATACTTCAGAGTGTCTTCTAAGAGCGAGGACACTCTCTTACATAACCACAGTACCATGGTCAACCCAAGAAGTTCAACACTGATCCAATAATATCTGCTATCACTTTAATTGTCTTCCAAAGGCCCCATCTCCAAATACTATCATATTGGGAATTAGAATTTCAGCATATGAATTTGTGGAGGACACAATTAAGTCCCAGCACCATCCATGGTGTATGGGGAAGTATTCAAGTCACAGGGAGGACGGGGTCCCCTTGTCTGGCAGAGCTGGGGATGCTTGTACCAGTGCTGCACCATTCCAGCTGCTGAGATGGCACCTTTTTAAGGGACACTTGGTGCTGGCAGGAGACAGTTCCTTAAGAAGAATGCATGAGGACGGAGGTCCCAGGCCCAGGACCTCCTGTGACAGTGCCCCGGGCACCTGTGTCAGGAATACAGAGGTAGGAGGAGACGCAGTGGAGGAGGGGCAGGTTAGACTCTGTAATCCGGGTTCTGAAACTCCCAGAAGACTACACTTTCATCTTTTCTTCTTCTTCTGACTCTTTCTTTTCTTTTTTTAAAAATTGCCTTATTGAGACCTGATTGACATATAAAAAGCTGTACATGTTTAATCTGTACAACTTGATGCGTTTAGGGATAAGTGTGGATGTGTGAAACCATCATCATCAAGGCCATAAACATATTCACCAACTCCTAAAGTTTCCTCCCATCCCCTTCATTATTCTTTCTGACCTTATCAAAAAAGATAATAGGATTTAAATATATATGGATATATATATAGTATGTGTATGTATGTAGTACGCATATATATGTATTATATATATGTAATCTATATAATCTGTACATGCCCTCATCAAAATGTTAACAATGATTAGCTCTGGAGAATGGAAATGGGGTTGGTCTTTTCGTTTTCACTTTTGACTTTTTTTTTTTTTTTTTTTTTTTTTTTGAGACAGAGTCTCTCTCTGTCGCCCAGGCTGGAGTGCAGTGGCCGGATCTCAGCTCACTGCAAGCTCCGCCTCCCGGGTTCACGCCATTCTCCTGCCTCAGCCTCCCGAGTAGCTGGGACTACAGGCGCCTGCCACCTCGCCCGGCTAGTTTTTTGTATTTTTTAGTAGAGACGGGGTTTCACAGTGTTAGCCAGGATGGTCTCGATCTCCTGACCTCGTGATCCGCCCGTCTTGGCCTCCCAAAGTGCTGGGATTACAGGCTTGAGCCACCGTGCCCGGCCTACTTTTGACTTTATATACTTCTGGAGTTAAAAAAATCTTTCTTCATGATAAAAATACCTTTAACTTTTCTATTTATGTAATTAATACATACTTAAAACATTTTTGGCCGGGCGCGGTGGCTCAAGCCTGTAATCCCAGCACTTTGGGAGGCCGAGACGGGTGGATCACGAGATCAGGAGATCGAGACCATCCTGACTAACGCGGTGAAACCCCGTCTCTACTAAAAAAACACAAAAAACTAGCCGGGCGAGGTGGTGGGCGCCTGTAGTCCCAGCTACTGGCGAGGCTGAGGCAGGAGAATGGCGTAAACCCGGGAGGCGGAGCTTGCAGTGAGCTGAGATCCGGCCGCTGCACTCCAGCCTGGGCGACAGAGCAAGACTCCGTCTCAAAAAAAA
>NC_045447.1:12241244-12244813 GCF_002776525.5 Piliocolobus tephrosceles
AAAAAAAAAAAAAAAAACATTTAAAAAAAATAGTGTTTAAAGGCCAGGTGCAGTGGCTCATGCCTGTGATCTCAGCACTTTGGCTGAGGTGAGAGGGTCATTTGAGGCCAGGAGTTTGAGAACAGCTTGGGCAACATAGCAAGACCCCATCTCTAAAAAATTTTTTTAAAAATTAGCCAGGCATGGTGACATTTGCCTGTATTCCTAGCTGTTTGGGAGGCTAAGGCAGGATCCTTTGAACCCAGGAGTTTGAGGCTGCAGTGAGCTATGTTCATGCCACCGCATTCCAGCCTAGGTGATAAGTTATAGGGACTCTGGATTTTATTATGTTCTTCTGAGTGTTGACTTTTTATTTTAGCAGGCAGTTAACTTGGCTGAACCCAAACTTCAAACTCTCCCCATTTTTGGGAGGCCAAGGTGGGAGGATCAGTTGAGGTCAGGAGTTGGAGACCAACCTGGGCAACATAGCAAGGCCTCATCTCTACCATAAATAAAAAGGTTTTTAAAAAGAAATATATAACATTGTATAAAGAACAAATCAATAATTCCCCAAACCTCACCATGGACATTTTGATCATGCTCGAACACATTTCTTTCTTTTCTTTTTCTTCCCTCCCTCCCTCCCTCCCTCCCTCCCTCCCTCCCTTCCTTCCTTCCTCTCTTCCTCTCTCTCTCTCTCTTTTTTTTTGATGGAGTCTCGCTCTGTCGCCCAGGCTGCAGTGCAATGGCACGATCTCAGCTCACTGCAACCTCCAGCTCCTGGGTTCAAGCGATTCTCCTTGCCTCAGCCTCCTCAGTAGCTGGGATTACAGGCACCTGCCACCACACCCGGCTAATTTTTGTATTTTTAGTAGAGACAGGGTTTCGCCATGTTGGCCAGGCTGGTCTTGAACTCCTGACCTCAGGTGATCCACCCGCCTTGGCCTCCCAAAGTGCTGGGATTACAGGCATGAACCACCGTGCCTGGTCCTCAAACACCTTTCTGTTTCCCTGCTTTCATAGACACGTTTGTCCACAAATATATCACATATATTACTGTTTTCATGGACACTTTTAAAACACTTTTGTCTGACCCTCTTTTCCATCTCCCTAGTCTTTCCCTGATATTCCCCAAACCAAAGTTAATAACCTGGCATGTATCCCATATCTTCCATGTGCCTGTGCATTGTATACATATAGGCCTTGCTGATCTTTATTTGACCAAATAGATCACATTACATACATTTCTTGAATATTTCAACTAACAATGCATTATGGAAACCCATCCAAGTGAATCTATTCTTTTTTTTTTGAGACAAAGTTTCGCTCTTGTTGCCCAAGCTGGAGTGCAATGGCGTGATCTCAGCTCTCACTGCAGCCTCCACCTCCCAGCTTCAAGCAGTTCTCCTGCCTCAGCCTCCTGAGTAGCTGGGATTACAGGCGCATGCCACCACGTCTGGCTAATTTTTTCTATTTTTAGTAGAAACGGGGTTCCACCATGTTAGCCAGGCTGGTCTCAAACTCCTGACCTCAGGCGATCTGTCCACCTTGGTATCCCAAAGCGCTGGGATTACAGGCATGAGCCACTGTACCCGGCTGAATCTATTTTTTTTAATGGTTGCATCTTGTTCCATGGCATGACCGTGTAATGATTTAAACCCTTTTCTATTGACAGATTGTTTCTAGGTCTTCAGCCACTACAAATATTGTGACATTAACACCTTTATATATTCCTGCATCTGAGTGCTTTTGTTTATTTCTGGGATAAATTTCTTATGAGTGGGATTGTTGGGTTGAAGCCTATATATACTTAGATCTTTAAAATAGATTTGTTCCATATTGCTTTCCAAAAAGGCAGTATCAGTTCTCATTTGAACCAGCAATGTATGAAAATATACTTTTCCTATCACTCTCATCAGTAGTAGGTGTTAACATTCTTTTGAATTTTTGCCAGTATGATGGGTGAGAAGTGCTACCTCATTGTTACTTTAATTTGCATTTCCCTGAGTACTAGGAGGTTCAGCCATATGTTTCTTGGCCATTTGGGTTTATTCTTCTCTGAGCCTATTCATATCCTGGGAATATTTTTCTATTGGATGCTTTGTCTTTTGCTTAACAATTTGTAAGAGCTAAAAATTAACTCTTTCTCTGTCATAGGTGTTACAAATATATTTTCCCCAAATTCAGTACTTGTCTTTTAGCTTTTTTATGGGAACATTTAGCCATCTAAAAATGTTTAAAATTTATTTATTTTTTATTTTTTTTGAGACAGAGTCTCACTCTAGTGCCCAGGCTGCAGTGTAGTGGGGCAATGTTGGCTCCCTGCAACCTCTGCCTCTGGGTTCAAGCAATTCTCCTGTCTCTGTCTCCCAAGTAGTTGGGATTACAGGCACCCACTACACCTGGCCTAATTTTTGTATTTTTAGTAGAGCCGGGGTTCCAACATGTTGGCCAGGCTGGTCTTGAACTCCTAACCTCAAGTGATCCACCTGCCTCAGTCTCCCAAAGTGCGGGAATTACAGGCATGAGCCACTGCGCCCAGCCTAAAAAGGTTTAAATTGTATGTAGTCAGAGAGTTGTACTTCCAATAATGACAGAGTACCTTGTAAAAGACAATCTCTCCCACAGACAGCAGTTATAAATTCTGGACAAAAGGCTATGTGGGGGCACTAAAAGTGACCCAAACCAGGCAGAAATTATAGCATCTGACATTTGTAAGAAGGGAATGACAGTGTTTCTTATTTTTACATTTTACATGACTGGCTCCCCTCTGAGGCTGGAGGCTTGGCTACCATCAAGTTCAGGCCTCCCTGGGTCACTGCCCTGCAGGCGCCACATAGCACCACGTAAGTCAGTTAAAAGTTGGATAGAAATCTGCATTCTTACTTGTTAAGGAATCACAGGGCAGAATCTGGGACTTCACAGAAATTGAAAAGTAAAGGGGGAAATTCCAGGAAGGAGAACTCCATGGGGGATATGTTCCGAATTCTCCTTAAAAGCTGCATCCAAACTTCAGGCTGTTTTCTGAACTGTGAATTCATTTGGGAGGCTCCTCGAATCCTAACTGTGGCTAAAATAACTGAACAGAGATTTCAGCTGCTGCCTACCAGAGGGGAGAGTTTGAACTTTGAGTTCAGCCAAGTTAACTGCCTGCTAACATAAAAAGTCGATACTCAGAAGAACATAATAAAATCCAGAGTCTCTACAACTTACCATTGACAGTGTCCAGGATACAGTCCAAAATTACTAGACATATGAAGAAATGGGAAAATGTGAGCCATATTAATAGAAAAGGCAATCAATGGAGAGTAACCTTAATGTGATCTAGAGGTTAGAATTAAGCGACTTGGGAGGCCGAGACGGGCAGATCACGAGGTCAGGAGATTGAGACCATCCTGGCTAATACAGTGAAACCCCGTCTCTACTAAAAAATACAAAAACCTAGCCGGGCGAGGTGGCAGGCGCCTGTAGTCCCAGCTACTCAGGAGGCTGAGGCAGGAGAATGGTGTAAACCCGGGAGGCGGAGCTTGCAGTGAGCTGAGATCCGGCCACTGCACTCCAGCCTGGGCGACAGAGAGAGACTCTGTCTC
>NC_045447.1:12244913-12263663 GCF_002776525.5 Piliocolobus tephrosceles
AAAAAAAAAAAAAAAATTAAGAGACAAGAATTTAAAAGTAGCTGTTATAACTATGCTCAAGGAAATGAAGAAAAATATACTAGCAATGAATGATTAAATAGAAAACTTCAGTTGGAAATAGACTGTAAAAATAAGCAAATGGGAATTCTAGAATCAAAAAATAAAATATCTGAAATAAAAATTTCCTGGATGAGATTCAATTCTATGTAGTCAAAAATGATTATTTCTTTATAGATTCTAGGTTTCTTGTCATAGGTAAAAGTAACCCCCTACGCACTGCATTCATTATACGTGTATTCACCTAAAATTTTTTCTAAGGTTTTATGTTTTGTTTTTACATTTAAGTCTTATTAACCCACTGGAGTTTAAATTTTTATATGGTTTGAAGGAGCCAACATCATTTTCTTACAAACAAATAGCTGCTTTTTGCTAGCATTGTTTATTAATATTTTTTTCTTAAGGAGGTATTTATTATGTATTAAATTTTCATACTAGGACATATTTCTGGGTTCTTTACTCTGTTTCAGAGTTTTCTGTGAATCCACTAATTCTATGCCAATACCATATTGTTGGATTCTAGTGGCTTTATAGTATATTTTAATATCTATAAGGCAAGGCAAGATATTTCCCTTTATATTTTTTTGACCATTCTTAGACATTTATTCTTTTTACAGGAACTTTATTGTCATTTCGTCCAATTAAAAATGGTTCTATAATCAGATGGGATTATAATGTAACTCATTATAATGAGTTATAATGGTACTATTATGTAATTCATTACATTTATACATTACTGTTGGGAGAATTGACATTTTATATTAAGCTTTTCCATCCAAAAATATGGTATATATTTTCCAATTTTTCATATTACATTTTAAAGTTTTTCAATAAAATTTCATAATTCAATAAAAATGAGGTGAACTAGAGACTTTATTTTTATATATTTCTTATTTGAATAATAATAGAAAACTTTTCTTTAAAACTTTCATTTTAAGTTCAGGGGTACAAGTGCAGGTTTATTACACAGGTAAACTTGTGTCACAGGGGTTTGGTGTACAGATTATTTCATCACCCAGTTATTAAGCCTAGTACCCATTAGTTATTTTTGCTGATTGTCTCCCTCTTCCCATCCTCCATCATCTGAAAAGCCCGATTTTGTTTCATTTCTTCTATGTGTCCATGTGTTCTCATCATTTAGCTCCCACTTATAAGTGAGAAGATGTGGTATTTGGTTTTCTGTTCCTGTGTTAGTTTGCTAAGGATAATGGCCTCTGGCTCCATCCATGTCCCTGCAAAGGACATTATCTCATTCTTTTTTATGGCTGCCTAGTATTCCATGATGTATATGTACTACATTTTCTTTATCCAGTCTATTATTGGTAGGCAGGCATTTATGTTGATTCCATGTCTTTGCTATTGTGAATAGTGCTTATACGCTGTTGGTGGGAGTGTAACTTAGTTCAGCCATTGTGGAAGACAGTGTGGCAATTCCTCAAAGACCTAAAGACAGAAATCCCATTTGACTCAGCAATCCCATTATTGGGTATATACCCAAAGAAGTATAAATCATTCTATTAAAAAAACACATGCATGTATATGTTCACTGCAGCACTGTTTGCAATAGCAAAGACATGGAGCACATATTTTAAAAAATAAAGTAATTTTCCTGTCAATAAAAGTAACATATGTCTTAAGTTGATTGGAGGTTTCATGATATTTTATTACATCATCAATACTGTTTGTGTGTGTAAAATGTCTTATTTTAACATTGCAAAAAAGTCTAGTATATACATAATGCATTTTTTTCAGACAATGCATAAAGCTATAAAGAAGAAAATAAAAGGCATCTGAAATTCCACTAATCAGTAATAGCCATTTCAATCACTAACTTTTTGGTCTATTTAATTCCAGATTGTTTTTCCATTTTCTGTGTATATACATTCATACACACACGCAGATATACACATATACATGTTTTAAAATATAAGTTATATGTATATGTGTATATGTATATAAGATGTGTGCATAAATCTAAGATATTTGTGTGTATCTGACATAAACACACATATATACATCAAAATGTATGTATTATATGTTACATATATAATTATTTTAACAATAGTTTTAAATAATGAGCTTTTTAATATATCATGAACATATTTCTATTTCCATACAGATACATCATCATAATTCTCAGAAAATGTATAGATAACTTTATATCAATGTATAACATTTTGGTCAGCAAACCCATTTTGTATGTTTAATAATACCTTTGCTATTGGCCATGGAATTTTCCATTTTCACCATAATAAACACCACTCTTGCTCTCTTGTCCTTTAGCATTCATAGATAAATCCTTAGAAAGAATTTCTAGGATTCTCCACCAGTTTTTGAGAACATTTATCAATAGGGAAGTGGAGTTGGAAAAGTGGCCAGTGTGGGGGTGGGGTCCAATCATTTGCAAAACCCAGAAAATTCTGGATGGCCCAGGGTACTCGCTTTCTTAGGATAGCCAGTGCTTGGTGGGCATCAGATGGTGACGGGCCAGAATGTGATCCAGAAATTTGGTGTCCAGACTTTAAAAGATTTTTTAAAAGAGGTCTTTTCTTGTGCTTTATTCCAGGGAGTTTATACTCATTATTTCACCTAATCCTTACAACAGCACCGTGAGGTTGATAACTATTACATGATCCATTTTACAGAGAAAGAGACTGAGGACTACAGAACTCAAGACATTCATCCAAGGTCATTTCCTGGGATTATACTGGAGGTTGTGCTGCCACAGCCCAGGAGAACCATGGATTCTGCTGGAATTATGAGCACAAAGTTAAGAGAGACACTTAGGATGAGATCCTCATCCAAGTGTGTGAGGAACTAAGGTTGAGGATGCCCTGGAATTTTCCATTCAGAAGGCCCAGGAACATGGCTGGATGATTGCATGGGCCCAAGAGGATCCCCTTTTCTGTAGCAACCCCAGATGAGCCTGGGCTTCCTGTCCCTTGCCGCCCCCTACACATGCTCATTGGTGCTTGCTGGACAGCTCTTCCAGCGTGGGGTCCAGAGATGGCCGGCACAGACCCGCACCTGAGTTGCCCAGTCTGGTAATTAACATGAGCTGGGATTGACTGGCTCCCCTCTGAGGCTGGGGGCTTGGCTATCATCAGCTAAAGAACCTGGAATCCCTTCCAAAGGGAGACTGAAGGATGGCAGAGTTTGCCCCTTCCTCAGCCACACACCCAGGGGCTCATGGCCACTGTTCCTGAAAGGAGGTCCCTGGCCTCCAGCTTCACCTCCTGCAGGAGTGGACTCTGGGGAGGGGCTGCTTCATGATCAGACCTAACTCCTTCTCCAGAGCCTCCTCCTCCTCCTGCTGCCACATCACGCAGTCCCGGAAAGCCCATGGTCCCTGGCAGCCTGGAAAGAACATTTCTCCTTAGTCTTTGTGAGCTCCTCAGATAGCTGCAGGGCAATGACCCAGGGAGGCCCGAACTTGACTCTCGCTGGAGATAACACCTCCCAGGGCCTCGCCCTGACCTGATCTCTGGCCTCCAAGAGCTGGCAGCTCCTCAGGGCACCTGTGCTAGTTTCTTTTTTAAATTATTTTACTTTTTATTTTAAGTTCTAGGGTACATGTGCACAATGTGCAGGTTTGTTACAAATGTATACATGTGCCATGTTGGTGTGCTGCACCCGTTAATTCATCATTTACATTAGGTATATCTCCTAATGCTATCCTTTCCCCTTCCCCCCACCCCCCAGCAGGCCCCGATTTGTGATGTTCCCCACCCTGTGTCCATGTGTTCTTGTTGTTCAATTCCCACCTATGAATGAGAACATGTGGTGTTTGGTTTTCTGTCCCTATGTTAGTTTGCTCAGAATAATGGTTTCCAGCTTCATCCATGTCCCTATAAAGGACATGAACTCATTCTTTTTATGGCTGTATAGTATTCCCTGGTGTATATGTGCCACATTTTCTTAATCCAGTCTATCATTGGTGGGCATTTGGGTTGGTTCCAAGTCTTTGCTATTGTGAATAGTGCTGCAATAAACATACGTGTGCATGTGTCTTTATAGCAGCATGATTTATAATCCTTTGGGTATATGCCCAGTAATGGGATGGCTGGGTCAAATGGTATTTCTAGTTCTAGATCCTTGAGGAATCGCCACACTGTCTTTCACAATGGTTGAACTAGTTTACAGTCCCACCAACAGTGTAAAAGTGTTCGTGTTTCTCCACATCCTCTCCAGCACCTGTTGTTTCCTGACTTTTTAATGATCGCCATTCTAACTGGTGTGAGATGGTGTCTCACTGTGGTTTTGATTTGCATTTCTCTGATGGCCAGTGATGATGAGCATTTTTTCATGTGTCTGTTGGTTGCATAAATGTCTTCTTTTGAGAAGTCTCTGTTCATATCCTTCACCCACTTTTTGATGGGTCTGTTTGATTTTTTCTTGTAAATTTGTTTGAGTTCTTTGTAGATTCTAGATATTAGCCCTTTGTCAGATGGGTAGATTGGAAAAATTTTCTCCCATTCTGTAGGTTGCCTGTTCACTCTGATGGCAGCTTCTTTTGCTGTGCAGAAGCTCTTTAAAGAAATAAAGGGTATTCAATTAGGAAAAGAGGAAGTCAAATTGTCCCTGTTTGCGACGACATGATTGTATATTTAGAAAACCCCATCATCTCAGCCCAAAATCTCCTTAAGCTGTTAAGCAACTTCAGCAAAGTCTCAGGATACAAAATCAATATGCAAAAATCACAAGTATTTCTATACGCCAAAAACAGACAAACAGAGAGCCAAATCATGAGTGAACTCCCATTCACAACTGCTTCAAAGAGAATAAAATACCTAGGAATCCAACTTATAAGGGATGTGAAGGACCTCTTCAAACCACTGCTCAGCAAAATAAAAGAGGGCACAAACAAATGGAAGAACATTCCATGCTCATGGATAGGAATAATCAATGTTGTGAAAATGGCCATAATGCCTAAGGTAATTTATAGATTCAGTATTCAATATTCATCCCCATCAAGCTACCAATGACTTTCTTCACAGAATTGGAAAAAAACTACTTTAAAGTTCATATGGAACCAAAAAAGAGCCAAGACAATCCTAAGCCAAAAGAACAAAGCTGGAAGCATCATGCTACCTGACTTCAAACTATACTTCAAGGCTACAGTAACCAAAACAGTATGGTACTCATACCAAAACAGAGATATAGACCAATGGAACAGAATAGAGCCCTTGGAAATAATACCACACATCTACAACCATGTGATCTTTGACAAACCTGACAAAAACAAGAAATAGGGAAAGGATTCCCTATTTAATAAATGGTGCTGGGAAAACTGGCTAGCCGTATGTAGACAGCTGAAACTGGATCCCTTCCTTACACCTTATATGAAAATCAATTCAAGATGGATTAAAGACTTAAATGTTAGAACTAAAACCATAAAAACCCTAGAAGAAAACCTAGGCAATACCATTCAGGCCACAGGCATGGGCAAGAACTTCATGACTAAAACACCAAAAGCAATGGCGACAAAAGCCAAAATTGACAAATGGGATCTAATTAAACACCTGTGCTAGTTTCTTAATGTTGCAGTAACAAACAGCAGCAGGCTGGGTGTGGTCACTCATATCTGGTAATCCTAGCACTTTGGGAGGCCAAGGCAGGTGGATCACCTGAGGTCAGGAGTTTGAGACCAGCCTGGCCAAATGGTGAAACCCTGTCTCTACTAAAAATACAAAAATTAGCTGGGCCTGGCGGCACATGCCTGTAATCCCAGCTACTCGGGAGGCTGAGGCAGGAGGATCACTTGAACCTGGGAGGCGGAGGTTGCAGTGAGCCAAGATTGCACCACTGTACTCCAGCCTAGGTAACATAGTGAGACTCTGTTTCAAACAAAACAAAACAAACACACTCGCACTGGGGTGGGGTTAACCTGAGGGGGTGATTTCCACCTACCCCTAGATGCTCACTGTGAAAAGCCTTTAGCCCATCTGCATGTCCAAGTGTGTATAAGTGTGAACGTGTGCACATGAGTGTGTACATGCAATTGTGAGCATGTGTGCACATGAGCAAATGTAAAAGTAAATGTAGATGCCTGCATATGAGTGTATGTGAGGGGTGCTTTTTAGAGAACGCCCAGGCTGGGTGTAGTGGCTCACACCTGTAATCCCAGCACTTTGGGAGGCCAAGGCCCGGGGGGATTGCTTGAGCCCCATAGTTTGAGACTAGTAGTTTGGGCAACATAGCAAGACCCCTGTGTCTACAAAAAATAAAAAATTAGCCAGGTGTGGTGGCACACACCTGTCGTACCAGCTACTTGGGAGGCTGAGGTGGGAGGACTGCTTGAGCCCAGGAGTTAGAGGCTGTAGTGAGCTGTGGTCATGCCTCTGCACTCCAGCATGGGCAACAGAGTGAGACCTGCCTCTGAAAAAATAAAAAAATAAAATAAAAATAAAGAATAGCCAGAAGGCAGCCAGTTTACCGTTCTAGAGGATGGACATCATTCATCTCATGAGAGATGGCTCTTTGTTTTGTGAAATAAATTGTCGGCCCCCTTGGGTGTTGTAAGTGGCCTGGCAAGGTCTGCAAGGTGAAGGAGAACAGAGAGCTGAATTTCTTGCATAATTTCTGGGGTCAGCCTGGGAGGCAGGGGATGGAGGATGCAGAGACAAGACAAAGGGAGAGGGGAGGAAAGGCCAGAGGGAATGAACAGGACCCTAACAGGGAGGGAGGGAGGGATTCCAAGGGAAGTCATGGCCAGTACAGAATTCCCTGTATAGGCAGTACAGCTGATAAATTTCTAGGAACAATGACGCCTGATACTGAGTTTTAATTTGCTTCCTGTTGTGTACTGTAACTGTCCCTACATTTTAATAGAAGTCTGCTACACACGACAACCTTTGTTGGTGCCATTTGGGGAAAATAAATGGGGCAGGGTGTGGATACAATCAGCCAAAGTTGGAAGTCAGGACCATAGTTAGGGGCTGGGGCTCGTGCTGAGGGTAGCTACAGTGCGATCTGACTCAGGAGAGTCTTCCTGGAAACCCAAGGATAGAAATATTGGAGGAGGTCTTCCACAGCATGGGGATGAGTGCTTGAACTATCGTATTTTAATATGAGGCCAGGCACAGTGGCTCATGCCTGTAATCTTAGTGCTTTGGGAAGTCATGGTGGGTGAATCACTTGAGCCCAGGAATTTGAGAACAGCCTGGGCAACATAGTGAGACCACGTGTTTACAAAAAGTTAAAATAAAAAATAGCCGGGTGTGGTAGCATGCACCTGTAGTCCCAGCTACTGAGGAGGCTGAGGTGGATGGATTGATTGGGCTGGGGAGGTAGAGCCTGCAGTGAATTGTGATCACATCGCTGCACTCCAACTTGAGTGACAGAGTGAGACCCTGTCTCGAAAAAAAAAAAAAATTAAAGTAAGGGCTAATCCTTGGGGAGTCTGAGTTATAAGTGTGCCTGTAAGGATGCTGTGACTGTGTGACTATGTTGAGATTTGTACCAGTCGGGGTCTCTGTGCTGGATATATCTGATGGGAGACCAGTGTCACCCTTACCCCATCAACTACTTCTCTCTGGCATCCTCAGTCCCTCCCTACGAGAGCTCACCTGCATTAACAGGCTTGTTGCCTAGCCCAAGGTATGTGATGGGAGCTCAGAGCTGTGTTTATAACCTCCTGTCTAGCATCTTCTCCTCCCTGCCTCCCAAGCACCTTAAACTCTACTTGTCTCCATCTGAGTCCACTACTTCATCCTAACAACTTGATTCTTGACCAGGATTCTCAGTGGAGGGCCACTGTCCACCCACATACACAAGCAGGAAACTAGGCGTCCTCCCTGGATCCCCATCTTTCTCACTATCCTTTCACCCAACCCACCAGAAAGGACTGTCGGTTTGATCTCCTAAAGGCGTTTTCTCCATCATCTTGTCCTCATCTCCACCAACCACAAATCTAGTCCAATAAACGTTTGTTTCCTGCTGGTACTGATGCAATATTCTCCTAACCAGTTTCCCTGAATCTGTTCTTGACCACCTGTAATCAGAGTTCTACTCTGCAACCAGAGTTAAAGGCCATTAAAAAAAGACATCAGCGTGTTATATACATTGGTTAAAAAAATACATCTCTGCCCACATCCACCCTGAATCCCTAGTTCTCATCCCAGAAGCCACTTTCAGCTCCTTTACAGCTCCTGGTTACAGTATCTCTGATCACTTGCAATAATATGCTTCCATTTCTGTTTCTTGATTTATTATGTATCTTTCATTAGTCATTGTATTCCTGCTGTGATAGGTGAGCGTTTAGCTTATACCCCTCCACACAAAAAACACTATTTAAATGCTGTTCCTTTGGAGAGCCAAGTCATGTATTATGATTGTATTTTACTTTTTTAATACCATTCTGCACCCCCAACCCCCAACCTGGAATTTCTACCTGCCCTTTTCCCCTTGTGCTATTTGCCGTTATCATATTTTCATTTGTTTCCAGCCTTCCCATCCAATTCCATATTTTATTATACACTCCCTTTCCAGGAATTCCATCTACAATGTGAACTGGCTTCTCCTTGGCTCTGTGCATTGCTTCTCTTCTGAGATTTCTCTTTGCTGTTTTTCTGGGTTGGCACATTGTTTCTTGGATACCATGTATCCTTTTCCTTGGTTTAGTCCCTCATTTTGCTGGAGCACATTCTCAAATAATTTCCTTTAAAAAGAGTGCACTGGAGGTAAACTTTCTGAGACTCTTTCTTTCAATCTCACATTGATCAATAGTTTGGCTGGGCATATAAATTCAGTTGAAAGTGATTTCTCTCAGAATTTTGATGATATTGAAAATATTGTATCCAATGTTAGTTACTATTGAAAAATTTGATGGCATTTTGGTACTTAATCCTTTATGTATGACATATTTTTCTTTCTTGAAGCTTTTCATATTGCCTCTCTATTTTTGGTGTTCTGACATTTCACGGCAGTGTGTCTATATGTTGATTATTTTGCATTCATCTTTGTTGGGCATTCAGTGGTTCTGTCTATTCTGTAGACTTGTATTCTTCAGCTGTGAGAAAACTTCTTGTATTATATCTTTGTTAATTCTTCCTCCATGCCCCCTTTTAAAATAAATTTTTTCTGGATCTACCATTAGTCAGCTATTGAAACCCTTAAATAAATCCTTTATGTTTCTTATTTTCTTGCGTTTTCTGCCTCCTTTATCTTGATCTTACCTCCTGGGAAAATCCCTTAAATTTATCTTTTAATTCTATTGAATTGTTCACTTCAGCACTTCAATTTTTGATTTCTCAGAGTCCTTTCTTATTGATAGTTCCTTTTTTATGGACAGTACAGTACAGTCTAGTCACAAGTTTTTCATCTTTAATTTTTCTGAGCACACTAATTTGATTCTTTTGAAATACTCTTCTACTTTGCATGTTATCTTGATTTCCTCTGGAGTCACGTTTTCTGTTTATACACTTGATTTCTCTATTTTATCTTGGTTATCTGTTTATATTTAAGAAGCAGGCAATGAAAAGCTGACTGGGAGCACTGTGTACATGAGTAGTTGGGCCAAAGACCCCAAATGAGGTAGGGCTAGAATGAGGTAGTCTTTTTTGCTGGGGCCTTCTCCAGTGAGAAACCCTCTGACCTCTTGCCTGGTGGCTAGACACTGGAGTTCTGTGTGTTCTGTGTGTAGGAATAGGGTTGGGTGGTCTAGGAATAGATAGCATTATCCCCCAGCCTTCAGGCAACCACCTTGTTTTAAGCCCCATGTGCCACTCCCACTTTCCCTTACACATGGTGTCTTTGAGGCCAAGTCTCTCCAAGATTCTATGATATCAGACCCTTTTGTAATTTGCTTATTTGCATTTTTGTATAATATTTAAATGCATGAATATACCACAATTTATCTATTTTGATAAATGTTTTCATTCTATTACTTATGGGCATGTAGATAGTTTTGAGTTTTTGACTATTATAGACAGTACAACTATGGACACTTTAGTACATGTCCATGATAAACATTTAGTGTGGCGTATACCAAGGAGTGGAATTGCTGGGCCACGGGTATGCATATATTCAGCTTTAGTAGATAACGAATTTGCCAAAGTACCCATCTACAGTGAATGGGAGTCCTTGTTCTCCATGTCCTCTTTAATATTTGATGTTTTGTCTTTTTAACTATCATGGTGGGTAGTAGCGGTATCTTGTAATTTTAGTTGGTTTGCATTTCTCTTATGACTAATGAAGTCAAGTACCTTATCATAGGTGTATTGGCCTTTTGAATATCTTCTTTTGTGAGATGCCTGTTAAAGTTTTTTTCTCCTATTAAAAAAAAGTGGTTTGTCTCTTTCTTATTGAGTCGTAGCAAATTTTATGTATCTTATGAATCTAAGTTCTTCATTAAATGAGCTGTAAACATCTTCTCCCACTCTTTCCATTAGCTTCTCACTCTCTTGCTGGTATCTTTTCGGAATAGAAATTTTAATATGTTCAATTTATAAATTCTTTTCTTATATAGCCTTTTTGTGACTTGTTTAGGACACGTTTGCTTACTCCAAGGTCATAGAACTGTTCTATGTTTTCCTCTAAAACTTTTATTGTTGGCTGGGTCAGGCACGGTGGCTCATGCCTGTAATCCCAGCACTTTGGGTGGCTGAGGCCAGGTGGATCACTTGAGGTCAGGAGTTCGAGACCAGCCTTACCAACATGGTGAAACCCCATCTCTATTAAAAATATTAAAAAATTAGCCGGGTATGGTGGCATGCGCCTGCAATCCCAGCTACTCGGGAGTCTGAGGCAGGAGAATTGCTTGAACCTGGGAGGTGGAGGTTGTAGTGAGCTGAGATTATGCTGCTGCACTCCAGCCTGGGTGAAAGAGCGAGACTCCATCTCAAAAAAAAAAAAAAAAAAAAGCTTTATTGTTTTACCTTTCACATTTAGCTCTGCAAAGTTCCACAGTAATCTGGAATAGATTTTTGTGTGTGATGTGAGATAGGGGTCAAGACACACTTATTTTCTGATGGATATCCAATGGACCCAGCACCATTTACTGAAAAGATCACTCCTTTCCCATTGGGCAATAGTGTTGTCTTTGTCATTATAGGAATCACGTATGTGTAGGTCTGTTTCCAGACTTTCTACTCTGTTCCACTGGTCAGTTTGTCCACCCTTGCACCAATACCACACTGCCTTCATTACCATAGCTTTATTAAAAGTCTTGGCATACAGTTTTGTTTTTCTTCTTCAAGTTTGCCTTGGATTTTTCTTAGACTCGTGTATTAGCTGTGCTCTCCCCATCCGCCCCCAAAACCCCAGGGCCTTTGCACATGCTCCCTCTGCTCAAACACCTTTCCTTTCTGTTATCACCTGTTAGCTCTTACTCACTCTTCAGATCACACCTCAGTTGTTATTTCCTCAGAGAAGCTTTCCCTGAACTCCCCGACTGCGTAAAACGCCCCACAAAGCCCTCATAACACAATCCACCTCCCTCTGTAATATTAAATGCAATTCAACTTTTCATGTATTCTTGCAGTAATTTGATCAATGGGTTTTCCTTCTGTAATCTGTTGAGCTCCACAAGGAAGGGAATCACTGTTTTATTTATTGATATATTTTCAGGGCTTAACACAACTAGACACTTAATCAAAGTTTTTGAATACACAAAGGCAAGAGTCCCTTATTCATGGAGGTCTGTGTGTGTGTGTGTGTGTGTGTGTGTGTGTGTGTGTCTGCATGTGCCCTTGAGTGCATGTGTACGAGCAAAACTTTATCAGTGCATGTGTATGTGTGTGTGCAAAAACAAAGCCCACTTAGGAGCCACAGATCAGGGGAGCTGGAGCCCTCCTCTCCTCTTGGGTTCTTCTCCTCCCCTTCCCCTCCCCACCCTTCCCTGTCCGGCACTCCCAGCAGCCTCCTCTCCTTCCTGAGTGACTGGAGGAAGATGCTGGTCTCCAGCTGCCTCCGCTCGGCTGCCCTTGTGCAGTTGTCTGCCAGTTGTGCACGCCGATTACTATGAATGCCACCATCTGGTGCGCCACGTGGACATCATAATCTTTTCTTAATTACATTAGCAGCGCAATCAGTTACTGCATTACAAGGCCGGCGATGAGCTTTTAAATCTTGGTGGAAATCATAAATAATTGCACTAAGTACCAGGCGCCAGATGTGTGCGCCAACTTCGGTTGCACTAGATAAATAGTAACCTTACAAGGGTGTGAGACAGCAGGCGGTCCGGCCGGCCACCGGGCCACACACCTGGGTCTCGCCGCAGGAAGGCCCTGGCAGCCATGCACCTGAAGAGAGGCAGTGGAAGGAGGCGGAAGCGCCTTCTGAGTGCGTGGGTACCAGGGAGAGAGAGAGAGAGGGATCCTCAGAGCCAGAGCCAGGGAGGGCGCGGGAGGAACGTGGAGACAGACAAAGGGGAAATGAGGTGGGTGGACAGGAAAGAAGAGAGAGAATGGGAGAAGAGAAAGTGGGTGGGGAGGAGGAGGAGAGGAGAAAACAGAGCCAGGGAGAGAGACACTGAGACGGAGATAGAGAGACACACAGAGTGACAGGAACAGAGAAAAACAGAGTGCAACAAAAAGATCCAGGATGTGTGGGGAGGCTGGGAGAACAAAGAGAAGGCCTTGTTTCAGCTGACCTCCTGCTCTTGGCCAGCAGCTGGAAGGGATTCCAGGGACGGGCTCAGCTACTCAGGGCAGCAGCCAGGCATCGGTGCAGAGGGTGAGTGAAGCCCAGGCCCGAGCCCCTTCTGGTTTCTCGATCTCTTTCTGAAAACCTCCTGAGGCTGAGAGGGAAAGAATGGGTCACAGAAGATTCAGGAGCAGCAGCACTGGTATGTGACAAGTTAGTCACTAGAACCGCTTTAGGTAGGCAGGAGGCCCGGGACTGGGGGAGCCTCTCTGAAGGGCGACTTTTAAGCTGACACATGTCTGGTAAGTCACTGTGAGCCAGGTGACGAGCAGGTAAAAGGAGGGGAGCGTGTTCCAGGAGGGGAGGCAGCACACACAAAGGCACAGAGGCAGGACGACTCTGGCATGTTTGAGAACTACAGAGGAAGCACATGCTGCTCACACAAAGAAAACCATGGAGAAATGTCAGGAACGTTAGATAAGATGGCTGTTTGAAGATGTGTTTTTCCTACTCGCTCCTGAAACCTCACCAAAATGGAATTTAGTGGGATTAAAAAATGTATAAACCCACAGAATAAAGAGAACAGGAGAGGAGACCAAAGCAGACAGGAGATTTTCACAAGATTTTGGAAGCTGGAGGGCAGATGGATGATGGTAAGGGACTTGCAAAGCAGAGAAAGCTGATATCTCAGCCTGCAGGAAGGGGAGCCTGCCAGGAGCAAAACAACCAGCCCCTGGGACCTGGCGACCTGGGAAAGGCTCAGACACGGGAGGCTGGCACTTCTTTCTCTATTTGAAACAGACTCTCACTCTGTCACCCAGGCTGGAGTGCAGTGGCATGATCATGGCTCACTGCAGCATCAACCTTCCGGGCTGAGGCAAATCCTTCTGCCTCAGTCTCTTGAGTAGCTAGGACCACAGGCATGGACCACAGGGCAGAGAGAGGGAGCGACAGGAGAGGACAGGTTGAAACCTCATTTAGCCAGGCGAGCAACTATACCTCCCAGCACAGCAGAAGACAAGAAGTTGACTCTTTGAGAAGCTGACTGGAGGCGACTCAGGATTTGGGGCGTTTGCAAAGGAAAGAGTGAGTTCCAGACTAAAACTGGGAGGAAAACAAATGAAAGAATTAAAGGGTAGAATTCCCACCTTGTCCTCCCATGCTGTGTATGGGATGTGGGCAGTTGGGCTTCAAGCTGTTTCCGTGTCTCCCTCCCTCTCCAGGTTAGGAAACTAGAGAATTCTTTTCTGGGGAAATCACCTGGCATGGGGAAAAGGTCTACAGAGACCACGATTTGATATTTGAAGCCCTCTAATGAAATCTCCAGTCTCGGCCTGGTCACCCTTGGGCCCCACCCAGGTGCATAGAGCTTGTTTGTTTGTTTGTTTGTTTGTTTGAGATGAAGTCTCCCTCTACTGCCCAAGCTTAAGTGCAGTGGTGTGATCTTGGCCTGAGTTCAAGTGATTCTTCTGCCTTAGCCTCCCCCGTAGCTGGGACTACAGGCAAAGGCCACCATGTCCAGCTAACTTTTTTATTTTTATTTTTACTAGAGACGGAGTTTCGCCATGTTGGCCAAGCTGGTCTTGAACTCCTGACTTCAGGTGATCCACCCGCCTCGGCCTCCCAAAGTGCTGAGATTACAGGCGTGAGCCACTGCGCCCGGCCCCAGTCAGCTTCTTACACCACACTTTTAAACATGAATGACAGTCAAGAGTCACCAGGTATTTGTGGAAAACTCTATAATGAAAGCCAGAGACCAAAGATTCAGGAAAATAGAAAAAGGCAACTAGGAGGAAAAAGAGACAATATATTGCAGTTATAAAATAAGATTTAAATGTTACACATATATTTTTTAAGGGAATGTCGAGATAACACAAAAGGGTTGGAAGATACAGTTCAGAAAACCCAGAAGTTGGAATAAAAACAGATTTTTTTTTTTTTTTGACACAGGATCTTGCTCTGTTACCCAGGCTGGAGAGTAGTGGTGCAATCATGGCTCACTGTAGCCTGGACCTCCTGGGCTCAAGTGAGCCTCCCACCTCAGCCTCTCAAGTACCTGGGGCCACAGGCATGTGCCACTACACCTGGCTAATTTTTCTGTATTTTTTATAGAGACAGGGTCTCACCATGTTGCCCAGCTAAGAAAATTTGTTGTTAAATAGGGTATAAAGTATGAGAAAATCAAAGAATCAATCCAGGAGGTCCAACATCCAACTATCAGAGACCAAGAAAGAGAGAATAAATCAATCAATTCAGGAGGTCTAGAATGATGCTAATAAGTGTTCTAGAAAAAGAGAAGGGAAAGCAAAAAGGAGAACATAATCAAAAAAATATAAGAAAGTTTCCCAGAATTGAAGGACTTGAATTTCAGGATTGAAAGGTAACACTCCAGGCCAGACACAGTGGCTCCTGCCTATAATCCCAACACTTTGGGATGCTGGGGCGAGAGGATCGCTTAAGCCCAGGAGTTTAGGACCAGCCTGGGCAACATAGGGAGACCTCATCTCTACAAATAATTTAAAAAGTAGCTGGGCATGGTGGCATGTGCCAGTGGTCCCAGCTACTCAGGAGGCTGAAGCAGAAGGATTTGCCTGAGTCCAGGAGGTTGAGGCTACAGTGAGCCGTGATCACGCCACTGCAATCTAGCCTGGGTGGCAGAGTGAGATTCTGTCTCAAAGGAAAAAAGAAAAGCAGGAAGGCAGGCAGGCAGGCAGAAAGGATGGAAGGAAGGAAACACTAACCCAATGAAAAAAGACCCACACTTAGGCATATTGTTGCGAAATTTCAGAACACCACATATAAAGAGAAGATCCTGGAAACTTCCTGAAAGGAAAAAGTTACATGCACAGAATTGGGAACCAGAACAGTATACCTTCCGACAGCAACCCTGCAAGCTACGTGACACAAAGACTTAAAAATTATAAGAAAAAACTATTTCCAACCAAGAATTCTGAAGCTCATGTAGCTATAATTTAACTGTCCCTAAGAGTAGAATAAACACATTTTCAGATATACAAGATAAAAAGTAAAGTTAGCTCTTATGTGTTCCTTCTCAAGATGCTACTGGAAGACATATGACTATAGCTAAACGAGGGAGAAAAATCAAGAAAGAGAAAGCATGGGATCCAGGAAATGAGATCCCACAGAAAGGCAAAGGGAAAAACGGGTGAAAACTAGCAAATGATAAAAACAAAGCAATTATTAACTCTGGAAAAAACAAAAATCACACAAGAAAAGCATATATTAATAGTACACTACATGACTCAGCTATGGTCAATATTTATACAGTTCTTATATAAATATTGAGTACTCAACAAAAATTGTGATGTAACTATGTTGGAAGGATGGGAAGAGGGGGATATGTGTGGTGTGGCATAAGATAACTAAATACTCTTCTTTTTTACTAAAAAGTCAACAGATTTTCTTTAAAAATGTGAAACTAGCAGTATAAACCATTATTTTGAAGTACAAAGGTAAATAGCAGACTAGTGAAAGCATGAAAAGTGACTGTCTTGTGGGAGAGTAAACTGAAGATATAGTGGGGACTATTGTTTTTGTTGTAAGTTCATGCTGCTATTTGACTCTAAACCACATACATGTACTTTGATAAACATTTTAAAATTCAATTAGAAAAAGAAATTAGGAGGTGACTTGAAATGAGACAAGCAAGGTGAATAGGTACCAGACATGGCAGAACCTCATGGGCCATTTTAAACAGTTGCAACTTTCCCTAAGAGCAATGTGGTACCATATAGGGGTTTTCAGCAGGGGAGTGACAACGTCAGGTTTGTTTTTCTAAAACAAAATTTTGTCTCCAGTTGCAACGTTCGGGGCTGACTTTCCAGAATTACGCAGGATTGACCTATGAGAGATGTGTGGGCCCCCCGTGCCTTGCAAAGCTTCACATGGGTGATGATATTGAAGGCCAGGTGCAGATCAGTGGGGGCTCCATAGCAAATGAGAAACAGAGGAAGAAGAACTAAACTTCCTACCCACCAGTGCTCACTGGCACTCAACCACAGCATTGCTCTTGTTTCTGGAGGAAGAGCCATTGGGATCAACTCAAGAACATGGCAGAACAGAGATGCTTGCTGAATTAGTTGATTGGAAGCACAAAATTATTTTAGTAGTTGTTGCAAATTGCTTCACTTCTCTGGGTTTCAGTGTAGAACTCAATGGTAATGCGAATAGACTTGATCTCCATAGGGTCGTTGCAGGGACCCAATGAGATAGATTCTGTAGAACTTTGGGCTTGATTGGTGTACAGTGTTCAATGAGTGTGCTGGGAGAAACTCATCTCCTCACTTCCGGTGTTTCCTTCCAGGAGGAGAGAAGTCCCTCTGGGTAGCACCCCTGGCCTCTGTCTGCTCCCTGAGTTCTGCCTTTGGAAGGGGAATATGCTTGGTAGGGAAGCTTGAGGGCAGGAGCTGGGTCTGGGTGGCTCAGCTCCTTCCTCTTCCATTCTCAGGAGCCAGCTGTCTATGGGAAGCGCCCATTCTGGTCACCCCCCATAAGCCATAAATATACAGGGGCAGGCTGGATCCTTCGGGGGAAGAAGGCCCCAGTTAGGGTGGCGAAGATTGCATATTCAGGATAGTGTTCCTAGCTGACACATTGGGCCTAGTGCCTAGTGAACATGCAGTTGAACATGGGGAGCAAATTAATACTCAAGGACTGAGGCTTTTGAGGGGACCAGGTCATCAGATTTTTTTTTTTTTTTTTTTTTTTTTTTTACAGGCAAGCTGCTATTTTTATACAGGCATAAGCCTTAGCAAAAGTAGGTTGAGTTGGTTCCTGAGGCCTTAGGCTAAGAGCTGCTGCAGCTCACCCTGGGCAAAACAGTGCCTTCCTCAGCACTGGCCACGAGGTTCTCTGAAGATGCCAGTAGGTCTCAGGGCCCCTGTGGACAGGCATTGCAGACAGTATGCTTTGATTGTAGGTAAAATAAAGTTTACCCATATATGGACTCTGTTAGTGTCTGACTGCTGTTGTAACAAATTACCACACTTAGTGGCTTAAGACAACACAACCTTCTTATCTTACTGTTCTGGAGGTCAGAAGTCCAAAAGGGTTTCACTGGGTCAGAATCAAGGAGCATAGTCACCTTGAAAATATAGGTGCATATTCACGTTCCCGCCAGAGGCTCTAGGACAGAATCTATTTCTGTGCCTTTTCCAGCATCTAGAATCAATTTCTGTGCCTTTTCCAGCATCTAGAAGCCCTCCATCTTCCTTTGCTGGTGATCCTTTCCTCCTCCTTCAAAGCCAACAGTGTAGCATCTTCTCATCTGTCTCTGGTCTGTTGTTATACCAACTTTTCCTCACTCTGAGCCTCCAGCCTCCTCTTAGAAGGACCCTGATGATTACATTTAGGACCCACTGGGGTAATCTAGCATAATCTTTCCATCTCAATATCTTTAATTTCATCACATCTTCAATATCCCTTCACCATAGCCATAGGCTCCACAGACTAAGCCATAAACATCTTTGGACAGAAACATCATTATTCAGGCTACCACACAGATCTTTTTAAAAATTTTTGAACTTTTATGAGCATATAGTAGGTATGTATATTTATGGGGTACATGAGGTACTTTAATGCAGGCACATAATGCATAATAATCCCATCAGGGTAAATGGGGTAGCCATCACCTCAAGAATTTATCCTTACTTTAGTGTTACAAACAATCCAATTATACTCCTTTAATTATTTTTAAATGTATAATAAATTTGTATTGACTATCATCACCCTGTTGTCTATATTTTTGTCCACATTAACTATCCCTTCTATCCCTGACATTACCTTTCCCAGCCTCTGGTAACCCTCCTTCTACTCTCTATCTTCACGAGTTCAATTGTTTTAATTTTAGCTCCCACAAATAAGTGAGAACATGTGAAGTTTGTCTTTCTGTGCCTGATTTCTCCCTCCCTTCTTCCTTTTCCTTTTCCTTTTCTCTTTCTTTCTTTCTTTCTTTCTTTCTTTCTTTCTTTCTTTCTTTCTTTCTTTCTTTCTTTCTTTCTTTTCTCTCTCTCTCTCTTTCTCTCTCCCTTTCTTTCTTTCCCTTTCTTTCTTTCTTTCTTTCTTTCTTTCTTTCTTTCTTTCTTTCTT
>NC_045447.1:12263673-12292982 GCF_002776525.5 Piliocolobus tephrosceles
TTCTTTCTTTCTTTCTTTCTTTCTTTCTTTCTTTCTTTCTTTCTTTCAGATGGAGTCTTGCTCTTGTCGCCCAGGCTGGAGTACAATGGCATGATCTCAGCTCACTGCAAGCTCCACTGCCCGGGTTCACGTCATTCTCCTGTCTCAGCCTCCTGAGCAGGTGCCTGGCTTGTTTCACTTAACACTTCATTATGTCCTCCAGTTTCATCCATATTGTTACAGATGACAGGATCTCATTCTTTTTTTACGGCTGAATAGTACTCCGTTGCATATATGTACCATATGTTCTTTGTCCAGTTGTTTGTTGATGGACACTTAGATTGCTTCTAAATCTTGACTATTGTGAATAGTGGTGCAATAAACATGAGAGTGCAGATATCTCTTTGATATCCTGCCACACAGACCTCTTTTTTTTTTTCTTTTTTGAGATGGAGTCTTGCTCAGTCACCCAGGCTGGAGTGCGGTGGTGCGATCTCGGCTCACTGCAAGGGCTCCGCCTCCCGGGTTCACGCCATTCTCCTGCCTCAGCCTCCTGAGTAACTGGGACTACAGGCGCCCGCCACTATGCCTGGCTAATTTTTTTGTATTTTTAATAGAGATGGGGTTTCACCGTGTTAGCCAGGATGGTCTTGATCTCCTGACCTCGGCCCATCTCGGCCTCCCAAAGTGCTGGGATTACAGGCCTGAGCCACCGCATCCGGCCCACACATACCTTTTATACATTAAGAGGAGGAACAATTACCTATCGCTATTACGATTTTTCAGTACAATTTATACTGCATCCAAGTTCCATGCCTTGCAATACCACTTGTGAGTCTGCACCACTGTATTGCTATTGTGAGGCTGAGGTAGACAGCGGAGGGAGGCTGCCAAAAACCCCATGTCTTTCTATGTTGCCTTGTGGTACAGGGCTAAGGAGAACTGGGAATTAATGTGACTTCCTCACAGGCTCTTGGGGTTCACACACCCCACCATATGGTCTACAGTTGCCTCTGGAATAATCATGGCCTTGGATTTAGAGATTCAACTCCAAGCTTCATTCTCAAAATAGCATATTTTATTAATGTAAAGAAGGAACAGGAAATCTGTTATAAAGAGATGTGTTATCATCTTAGGTTCACAGAGGAACAACTCAGTAACATCGCAAACACAAAACATTACAAAAAGAGCTACGGAAGCGCATACTTGAAGGACTCTGTCTCTGGGAATTAAGTTGTCCAGGAAATCAGGGTATCTGGAGCAAAGTATGCCTCAGATGATCAAAACAGACGCAGTAGAAGAAAGGAAACAGAATTAAAAACAGCTCCACTAAGCTGGAGGAAGAGACAGATTTTTCTGAAGAGAAACATTGAGATCTCGGGAACAGACTGAATGGATGTGAAATGGCAAATGTGATCTTGAAGGCAGAATAGACTTACAGGAAAGGGAAATAAATGTAGGCACAGCATTTGAGAAGTGGCCATGTCTAAGTTGTTACTAGACCAGAAACGGTAATTGAGGCCACAGAAATTCACCAAGGAAGAGAAGCAAGGTCTCAGAGAGGAGACTAGAATGATTCTTCCCAAGGGAACCATATCCAGGAAACCCCTTACACACACACACACACACACACACACACACACACACACACAGAGACAGAGACTGGGGGGTGGAGAGAGAGAGAACAAGAGAAGAAAGAGAGAAAGTGAGAGAAAGAGAGAAAGTGAGAGAAAGAGAGAGAGAGAGAGCACATACCATTGGAGCAAATGACAACTCTCCCCTTAGATACTGGGGCACCTAATCCCAGGAGTTACGGAAAATCCAGACAAATATAAGAAAAGAGGAAGATCAGTATAAAATACTAGAAGCATCACTAACTAGGTGAGTTTCAAGTTGCCAGAACCACTGTAGCTGGAGATCAAAGTATTACTCGGTCCCTGAGAAATGGCCTGTTAAGGAATTAGGATCCTCTAAAGCAGTGGTTCATTGCCCTGGTTGCACGTAAGATTTACCTGGGGAATCTTTTCAACCTAGTGATGCTTGAACACCACCCCAGGCCAAATTAATCATCATCTGATGCTCTCAGGCAGGGGTACTCCAACTTGAGTAGGCATCAGAATCATCTGGCGGGCTTGATAAAACACTAATTGCTGGGTCCCGCCCACAGAGTTTCTGCTTCAGTAGGTCTGGGGTAGAGCTTGAGAATTTTGAATTTCTAACTAATTCCCAGACGATGCTGAGGTTACTGCCTGGGGATCCACTTTGAGGACCACTTTTTCTAAGGAAAGGCACTGCAAAGATAAAACGGAATAAAGAGGGGTCAGGTAGGACAATGGCAGATGGAGGCAGGCCTTGGTTCGATGCTGGATGATGGAGAAGATCTCCTGGGAAGATGATCTGATTTAGGAAGTAAAGATGGGGCAAGATATATTTGCTCAATGGATACTTCCAGCATAGCCAGAACGTTCTGATTTTGTTCTCTCTCGCTCTGGGAGATACCACAAGACAAAAACAGTGCCTTCCTGGTAGAAGGGAAACCCTGAGGGAGCATGAAACTTCAGGGACATGCCCCATGATTGCAGAATAAGACAAAGTGAGAAGCATCTTCAGGGCCTGGAACTTTCCAAGGCAAAGAAAGCCTACTCTGAGAAGCACATGGCAGAGATCTTGGTCCTCTCTAGGACGCCAGGGGAAAAGCCTACCAAAGCCGCACTGCATCCATCCAAGCACCTGCTGAGTGTAACTTTGCAGCAAAAGCAAGTGTGAAGATGAAGGAGACAGCATCTGTAGAACAGTGGTTCTCAAATTTTGTTGCATATTATAATTACCTGGGAGCTTTTCAACTGCTCTATATGTAGGCTGCAACCCATACCAAATCAGAATTTCTGGGAGGTGTTACCCAGATATTAATATTTTATAAAACTCCCCAAGGGATTCCAAAGTACAGCCAAGTTTAAGGACAGGCCCTTGCTCCTCAAAGGGTGGCCCACAAACATCACTCTGGTTACCTTGTTAGAAATGCAGAACCAGCTGGGGGCGGTGGCTCAAGCCTGTAATCCCAGCGCTTTGGGAGGCTGAGGCGGGTGGATTGCCTGAGGTCAGGAGTTCAAGACCAACCTGGCCAACATGGTGAAACCCTGTCTCTACTAAAAATACAAAAATTAGTTGGGTGTGGTGGTAACGCCTGTAATCCCAGCTACTTAGGAGGCTGAGTCATGAGAATCACTAGAACCCAGGAGGCGGAGGTTGCAGTGAGCCGAGATCACACTATTGCACTCCAGCCTGGGCGACAGAGTAAGACTCTGTCTCAAAAAAAAAGAAAAAGAAAAAGAAAAAGAAATGCAGAATCTTAGGTCTTACACCAGCTCACTGAATTAGAATCTGCTTTTATCAACACGCCTCGGGATCTGCGTGCACATAGACGCCTGATAAGCACTGCTCTAGAAGGCAGGCTTCTTAGCCTTAAGCACTTTCAGAGCAGGAGGCATTGGCAGCAGGACTGGGGTAGGGTTTTGAGAACACTCGCTCCAAGATGTGATGGAGGCTGTGTCATTAGATAGAGCCCAAATTCAATTCATCACTGAAGTTCCAGAAACAGAAGCTTCTATGGGACAGCACTGGAGGTAAAGAAGGTTACTAAAGATAAAGCCTGCCGATGGTTAACGGTGGAAAGAGGGATAGTGACACAGAAAACTTGAGTTTTTGTTTTCAGTGTTTCTCTACCATTTGTATTTCCTAGCTGTGTGTGTGTGTGCATGCATGGGCACACACAATGGGGGTTAGCAAAGATTATGTTGATGATGGGATTATGGGATATTCTTTAACATTTTCTTTATTAAAAAATCTAACAAATGGTATTTTTTAAAAAGCAATATATGAGCAAAAGCTATGAGAAATACCAAGATGAATTTTGCAAAGTCACAATCTTAATAGGCTACCTTAATATTATTGCATCACTTAGTCTTTGTCAAATCAAGTAGGCAAAAAGAAATAAAAATATGAGAGATATGAATAATTTCATTAATAAGGCTATTTACTAGATACATTTCAAAATCAGCAATCTACAAATATAGAGTATATAATCTTAACACGTTCCAGTTAGCATTTTAAAAAAAATTAATCATTCTTCTAACCCACAAAGGAAATGCTAATAAGTTTCAAAAGGTAGGAAGTTTAAGTCACAAGAGAGCAGAGAAAATGTCTGTCTCATCACCACTCAATCCTCAGAGTCTAGTACAGTGGCTATACAACTGAGTAGCTTCTCAATTAGCATTTACTGCTGGGAGAAGGCTGTATCTTCTTGCATGCAATAAAACGAAAAATTCATAACAGAAGTTTAAGCCAATAAAAAGCTTAAAGCATTTGGAAAACAAAATAAATTATTTCAAAATAGCCTTTAAAATCAATGAGATATCAATTGCAAGTCAATATGATTTTTTATGGAATTTTACAAGCTGGTTCTAAAACTAATATGGAAGAACAAATGTGCATGAATTGACCAGAGGAATATTTAAAATAATCTATTTTTTGTTCTATAAGAGTCATGATTTTATAAAATAATAGGAATTAAAAGGGTGTGCTATTGGTGCTGGAAAAGGCAATTCAATTCACAGAACTGAGTAGAGTTCAGCTATACCGTGTTCACTGATTTATTAATTTAAATAAGATACAATGCCAAATGCTTGAGGAAACTATGTAGTATTCAATAAATGATATTGGAAAAATTGTATACTATTTGGAAAGAATAAAATTAGATCCTATCCCACACTATCCATAAGGAAAAAGTTCAATAAATTAAAATCCTAAGAGCAAAATGTAAAACAACTGTATTAGAAGAAATGTAGGAGACTTTAATATCAACTTGGGGCATAGGCAGCTTCTTAGATAAAGCACAGAAACCAAAAGCCATAAATGCAAGGTTTAATAAATTTGACTACACTATCAGTCATAATTCTGTGTGATAAATGACACTACAAAAGATTTTGAAAAATGACAAGCATGCTAAAAATATTGACAACCTATTTAAGAGACAAAGGATTAGGATCAAGATGAAAGGACTCTTACAAATCAATAAGAAAAAAAATCCAGCAATCTAACAGAAAATGGACAAAGGATGTGGATAGTCAATCCACAGAAAAGGAAATTAAAATGGTCACTAATCCTATTTTAAAAGATGCTTCGTTTTACTAATAATCAGGGAACTTGCTGCAAAGTAAAATAAAGAGGTACTACTATTCACTCATTACCTTAGCAATTTTTTTTTTAAGTTTGAATGTAATAAGTGTTGGCAAGATGGGGGTAACACATTCATACATTATAAGAGCAATATAAAGTTTGTATAATATGTACTCAAAATGGCATTACCACTTTTAAGGGCATTTGGGCAGGACTAAGATGAAAAACTGTACACTCTATAACATAATTCCATGTCTTTGCTACTGTAGAGCAAGAAACATTGTCACATATTCCTAAGGCAGCTTGTACATGCTGTCTGCTGCAGCATTCTCTATAATAGCAAAACCTGGAAATAATCTAAGTGTCCATCAAACAGAGTGTGGTTCAATAAACTATTTTAAATCCATACTATGCAATACACTGTAATCATTAAAATGAATCAGATTGATACATAGATATTGACAAGAAAAGATGCTTATTACCAATAGAAAAAAGAAAGATGCAGGGAAGTGTATACAATATAATACTCTATATGTTTAAAAAAATTTTCTTCTCTAAGTTCATGCATATGAATGCCTAGAAAATCTTGCCATGACATTCAATATAGGAAATAACAAACTGAGATGACGTGGTACCCCTTTTTCTCTCACCTAGAATCCTCCTAGAAATCCTGGATCAAATATTCCGTAATGCTTTCAAGGTACGGGTTCTATTTATTCCCTTACACATAAACACACACACACACACACACATGCACACACACACACAAACACCCAGATGATAGAAACAAAGAGGGAAGTTTTCAAAAGCCAGAGCTGTAGGAGTACAAATTGAAGTTCAGTAGCTGTTCAGTGAGAAGACTAGATATGACATAGGGCATTAATTTGGGTAAGTTTTAAAACAGTGTGGAATTAAATTTCTAGAAAAGGATACCATGGACAATGTGGAAGGGAGTGGTTATCAGATCCCTGAATGGTTTGAGACAAGGGCATGAATACTGATTAACTCAGACTTTGGTCATTCAAGTGTGCATTATAAAAATTTAAGCATACCATCTGACAGCAGAGAAATATAACAGATGTTAAATAAAGCTTTCCAAATAATTCAGAGAAGAAAGGAGGAGAGGAAATAAACAAATCTGATTGATCAAACAGAAAGCAGGAAATGAGGGGTGAGGTGGGGGAGAGGAAGTAAGTAAAAAGGATGGCAAACAGAAAGTTCTCAAAATAAGATCAAGGAAATGTATGTTAGTACTCAAAATAAGTGTAAATGGAATAACTTTGCCAGTTAAAAGACAATGATACTTAGATTGGGGATGGGGAAGTGAACAGGTGTATAGTGAAGGATTATGTGTCAGAAAGATTGGGTTTCTCTTTTTCCTATTTTAAAGACAGGGTCTTGCTCTGTTGCCCAGGTTGGAGTGCAGTGGCACGAGCATTGCTCACCGCAGACTTGAACTCCTGGGCTCAAGTGATTCTCCCACCTCAGCCTTGCAAAGTGCTGGTATTACAGGTGTGAGCCACCGTGCCCAGTGATGACTGGATATTTTTTTAAAAACTGGAAAGTGTTATGTTAGAGAAATTTAATCCAAAAACAAATTTAAAAGTTATATTAAGATCTGGCAAAATAGATTTTGAGACCAAAAAATAAAAAATAGAAACAAAGAGTAATGTTATAAGATGATAAGAAACAACCCGAAACATGTCAGAATCCTAAACTTGTATGCATCTAACAACAAATTCAAAATATATAAAGCAAAGTATTTCTGGAATTACAAGAAAAAGACAAATCCACAATCATGGAGATATTTAGTGTGCTCTCTCTTATTAATACGTTAAAGAGATGAAAAGTAAAACTAGTAAGGATGAGAAGATTTGAACAACACAGTTAACAAAGTTGAAAGAATAAAGTTGTTTAAAACCTTACATTGAAAATTTTGAGAATAATTAGTCTTTACAAGTATCCATGGAATAGTTATAAAAGTCAACCTAGCACTAGACCGGACTAGTTTTTGAAAATTGCAATGTCATGCAGATCATACAGTCTGATAACAATGTAGTAAAATTAGAAATCAATTATAAGTAGATTGCCAAAATGCCCCATTAATTTAGGAAATGAAACAAAAATAAAAATGCCATGTTTTAAAAAAATATGAGTAGCAATACTGAAAGAAGACAGTACTTTAAACAGATGGAACATCAATGAGTTAAGTATCCAATTCCAGAAAAATCGAGATAAGTAAACTCCAAGGACAATGATAACAATGAGAACAAAGAAAATCATAGAAATCAATTAAATATGAGACAAATTAACAGAAGAGAAGAGAAACAAGACCCTAAATTGATTCTTTGCAAAGATTAATAAAATATATAAACTTCTAGCATGATTTATCAAGAAAAAGGCACAAATAAATAATATTAAAAATGAAAAGGGGAACAAAACTTCAGATATAATAAGTCAAAGGAGGGTGCTATGAAGAATTTTACAACAATAAATTAAAAGTTTGAACAATGTTCTAAGATAAGTGGAATTTATAAAACTGACCCAAGAAGGGGTTGCTTGAATAGATCTACAACCATTAATAAAATTGTATCAGTATTTTAAACTATAACCACAAAAACAAGACAAAATAAAATTACTAGGTGTAGATGATTTTATAAGTGAGATATATCAAAACCTCAAGGACTAGAAAATCTTTATCCTGTACAATATGTTCTAGTGAATAGAGAGAGAAGGAAAGCGCCTTATCACGTTTTATGAAGCTGATGCAACCTTAATACTAAAACAGAGAAGGAGACTACTAGGATCGCCTGCTCTAACACAGTTACTTATGACCACAGAGGCAAAGATCCTTAACAAAGTATTAGTGAAACAAATTGAGTAATACATGACAAATGAAAGAAAACATTATAACCAAATAGAGATTATTTGAGGAATGAAAGTTTAATCTTAAAAAGTACTTACATAGTTAGCCCAGTAATATATGAAAAGAAAAAAACCGTATTATCAGCTCAACAATTGTGGAAGAAAGCAAGTGACAAAATCGAGTGCTCATTTATGAAACATTATCTGAGGAAGAGAGAGGAACATGCCTGGTTTCATAAGGGGTATTGTATTAGTCTGTTCTCACACTGCTCTAAAGAACTGCCTGAGACTAGGTAATTTATAAAGAAAAGAGGTTTAATTGACTCACAGTTCCCCATGACTGGGGTGGGGGAGCGTGCCTCAGGAAACTTACAATCACGGCAGAAGGCACCTCTTCATAGGATGGCAGGAGAGAGAAATGAGTGCCAAATGATGGAGGAAGCCCATTATAAAACCATCAGATCTCGCCGGAACGTACTCACCCTCACGAGAACGGTATGGGGGAAAGTGCCCCCATGATTCAACTGTCACCACCTGGTCCTGTCCTTGACACGTGGAGATTATTACAATTCAAGGTAAGATTTGAGTGGGGACACAGATCCAAACCATAACAGATATGTATAAAAAAGTTACACTATACATACTATCTAGTTGTGAATAGCAAAAAGCATTCCTATTAAATGCAAAAATAAACAAAAATGGGTGTGGTGGCTCACGCCTGTAGTCCCAACACTTCGGGAAGCCAAGGTGGGAAGATTGCTTGTACGCAGGAGTTTGAGACCAGCCTGGGCAATATAATGAGACTGTCTCTATTTAAAAATAAAGAAGAAGGAGAAAAAAAAAAAAAAAACAAGTAAAACTGATTGCTATGACCACTTGTATTCAATATTGTACTGGACAAACACAATTAATAAGGCAAAATAAATATATGGATTGGAAAGGATAGAAGTGTCATTATTCCCAGGTAAAAATACCCTTGCTCACATTTGAAATAAGTTTTCAGGAAATCTACCAACAAACTATCAGAAAAATAGAGTTTGCCAAGCCCAATAAATACAAATTCCATGTACAAAAATTGATTGCATTCCTCTATACCAGCAACAAATCATTTAAAAATGTAATTTTTAAAAAGATTCCACTCACAAGATCTAAAGATATGCAAGAAGTTTAAAAAGAACATTATGCAACTTCTTTGAAGGATATAAAAGACTTCTTTGAAGGATATAAATCCATGGATAAGTCACGTTAATGGCTGTGAAGACTCAATATCATAAATATGAAAATTTTATCTAAATTAATATATAGATTTGATGCAGTACCATTCCAAAACAAAAAGAGAGTTTTCTCTGGAACTTGATAAGCTGATTTCAAAATATGTCTGCAATCACAGAGAGTCAAGAAGAACTATTTTTTAATAAGTGTGTGTATCAGCCTATGAGTTCACTGATAGGTTTTCCTGCCAGCTAAGAAAATGGAGTAATTTAAATAATGTGGTATTAGTGCCAAGACACACAAATAGGTCGAAAGAACATAAGAGTCTGGAAACCGACCCACGTGTGTAAGGGATTTGCACAAATGGTGAGAACGCGATGGAGTATTTAATAAGTGATGCTGTAATAAATGATCAAAGAGTAGTGGAATTAGAATATCACCTTTTGAAAAAGCCCTAATGAAGCGATGGATCTAGAGAATAATCTCCTATGGTTGCTAACATCCCAAAAATGTGATTTTAGATATTATATCCTTTACTGATGGAAGTACACAAAATCCTGTTGGAAGTGCTCCTACCAGACATCAAACCTGAATGTGATCAAGTCGCTAGGCTGACTGACTGACTGACTTTCAGCTTACAGGCAACACAAGGGCAGATGAGCACGTTACAGGATACCAGAGGATACAATCAGGCAAATCTAGAATGTGGGACTCTGTACAGAACAAGCAGTCCAGTTTCTTAAATAAAGAATTTTCAAGAGGAAAAATGAGAAAGGAGATACTTACAGATTAAAATACATTTAGGAAACATCCAACCAAACGCAGTGGATGGACTTTATTTGGTTTTTGATTAAAACAAACTGCAAAAAGAAAATGATATAATTTGTAGAAATTTGTTTATTGATATAAAGGGGTTGTTTTTTGATTTAATAGTGTTATGGTGGTTAGATATCTAAACTTTTAAAGGTTCATGCTAAAATATTTACAGGTGAAATTGTTTGATGTCTAGATTTCCTTTGAAATAATTCAAGAGAAGGAGTATTTGGAGGTAGAGGTGAAATAAGATTGGCTGTGATTTGATCATTACTGAAGTTGGGTGATGAGCGCATGAAGTTTATGATCCTATTCTCTCTTTGTACTTTGGTTTATGTTTGACATTTTCTAAAATTAAACAAAGGGAGAAAACAATGCTGGGGTGATTTATTCACATAGAAAAGATAAAATTAGATTCCCACCTTATTTTGTATAAAAAATAAATTCCAGGTAGATTAAAGACTAATTTGTAAAATTTTGAAACTTTTATAAAAATAAATATAGGAACACATGTTTAGAACATTGGGATGGGAAGGATTTGCTAAGTAGGATAGAAAAAGCACTACATCATAAAAGCAAATTGATACATTTTATAGCTAAAAATAAAATATTTATGTAGAATAAACTTATCATAAAGTGAAAGACAAACCACCATCTGGGAGAAACTATTTGCAACAAAATATTAGTCTCCACAATATATAATGAACGTTTACAAATCAATAAGAAGAAAAATGGGAAAATGGGCAAAGGCTCTAAACAGAGAATTCTAAGAGAAAATCCAAATGGTAAATAAAAGTGAAAAACTCTGCAAACTCACTGGCAATCAGGATAATGAAATTAGAGCAACAAGGAGATACATTTCACATCTATCAATCAGCAAAACTTAAAAGCTGATGATACCTAGTGATGGAGAAGATTCAGGGGAACAAGAACTCTTGCTGGTGGGAGGGTAAACTGGTGCAACATTGGAGATATTTTGGTAGTATTGGACTAATCAAGACGAAGGTGCACCTAACTTGTGACTTAGCAATTCCACTTACATGTATCTCCCCTAGATAAATTTTCCCATATGCCTAAGAGACATGAATAAAAATGTTTCTCATGTACTGCATGAAATAGTTGAAAAAGAGAAACAATACTACAGTACCTTAAAAAGGAAATGGAAAAATATTCATGCAATAAAATACTAGCAAGCAGATACAAGGAATGCACTAAATCTATATGTATCAACATGAGTAAATATAAAAATCAGATTTTAAAAAGATATGAAGAGTATGCCACTGTTCATATAAATTAAAAAAACACGCAAACGACTTGTATACACTGCCGTGGATATACACTTACGCTGTAAGCACATGGGAATGACATCCACCAACTCTTAAGAGAGTGGTATTCTTGGGGGAGGCAGAGTGAGAAAAGAATACGGGAGGGATAGGTATGGCAAAGTGTTAAACTGATAACGCTGAAATGAGTGTCTGTCATCACTTTCTATACTTTTTTTGTATATCAACATATTTCATAATTAAAATTACTTTTTAAAGAAAACGCACTGATTTAATGCTCCAAACATTACCTTGTCATACGTTAATTAAAGATGAGATGATTCTTCTATCTGGGAAACCCCAGATAATTAACTAAAAAGTACTTAGAGCGAATAAGAAATCGTGGTTACCCCAAGAGTAGACTTACTGAAGGGCTTTCACTTTCTGCTCTTCTAAGTTCTTTGCATTTTAAAATGATGAATGGGTAGTACTTTTATATCCAGAAAACAATAATGATACTTTTATTTTGGAAATTAAATAAAATAGAGGGGTAAAAAGTCAAAAACTAATATGATTTGGTAAAGTAGCAGTTTACAAAATAAATATGGCAGGAATAAAAATGTATAAAGTAATATTGGGATAAAAATGTAACTCAAAAAACCAACCCAAATTATTAAACAACTAAAACATATGTGCAGACTTATGTGGGAAGAGCCATACAACTTTATATGAAAGGGCACTTGAATGAATGAGAACTATCTGAGAATCAGCAAGAAATGTTCCGGAATGAGAACAGTGGACTGCAGATTTTTTGCAGATGTTAATTCTCCCCCAATTAAACTAAGAATTTTTGAAACTCCAAGTAACACACATGGAATTTTATTCTAAAACTCATCTGGAAAAATAAGTGGATTAAGACAACAGCTTTGGAGGGCCACAGATCATTGCAATGTCTGAGATACTTTGTCCCTCAAGAAGCAATTTTTGCTCTCTTGGAGGCCATATCACACCCTTTGAGAAATGTATGCATTGGAGCCTTTGTACATTTTCCCCCTCTTGGGGTTGCTCTTATTCTTTTCAATTTTTAGGAATGCTTCATTTGTTCTATGAGTTGCAAATAATCCCATCCAGTTTGCAGTTTCTTGGGATTTAACTTCTTAAGATTTTTGCTTTACAAATGTTAAAAAATGTAGTCGAATTTACAAATCTTCCTATGGCTTCTGGGTGTTTTTTTTGTGTGTGTCATATTAGAAAGGTCTTTGCCATTCCAAGATTATAAGTACAGTCTCCTGTAGCTTATGGTTTCATTTTCCATGTTTAAATATTTGAGCCACCAGAATTTATTTTGATCGTTTTGGGGTGTTTGTTTTAGAGAGACAGGGTCTCACTCTGTTGCCCAGGCTGCAGTGCAGTGGCACAATCATAGCTCACCGTAACCTCAAACTCCTACCACTTCAGCTCCCTGAGTAGCTGGGACTGTAGGTACACACCACCGTGCCCTGCTAATTGTCTTATTTTTTGCAGAGATTGGGGGGTGGTCTCCTTGTGATGCACAGGCTGGTCTCGAACTCCTGGCCTCAAGGGATCCTCCTGCCTCAGCCTCCTAAAGCGCTGGAATTACAGACATGAGCCACCAGGCCCAGCCTGGAATTTATTTTCATGTAAAATACAAAGTCTAGGTTCAACTTTCCCCCCAGATGACTGCTTGGTTATCTCAAGATCTATTGTTGAATGATCAATATTCCCCTCCCCATCCCGATTTTAAATGCCACCTCTATCATACATTAAACTACCGTTGACATCTGTGTATGTAAGTACTGTGCCATTACTGCACTGTTCTACTTATTACAGCCCTACAATGTGTTTTATTATCTGGTGCACTATTTTCCCCTAATTTCTTGGCATTTAAGAATTAGTTTCTTATTTTGGTTTGTTCATTTTTATCTGAACTTTAGAATTGGCTGGTTTCATCATACTATACAGATGGCATTTTGATGGGATGCTGATACATTGTAAATTAATTTAAAAAGAACTGACATATTCATACTGAAACTGCCTACCCAAGAACCTAAAATAACTTTCCATTGTTAAAGTCATCATGTGTGGTCCTCAGTAGTATCTCAAGGCTTTATTCACTTATCTATTACACATTTTTCATTATGAGTATCTCATTATGATAAAATTCTGAATATTTTATCTGATTATGATAAAATTACTTAATATCTCATTATGATAAAATACTGAATATGTGCATATGGGTATGAATAATACATATATACTCTTGATTCTTGTTTTAATTTTGTTGCCAGCTACATTATTGAACAATCTTATTGTTTATAACAGTTTTTTAGTTGAGTCTCTTGGGTTTTCCAGCTATACAATCATATCATCTTCAAATAAAGATAATTTAATATCCCACTTTCTTATTTTCATACCTCTAATGTCTTTCTTTAATTACATTGGTTATTTATTCCAGAACAACGTTAAATAATAGTCCAATAGAGTAATATTGGACATTTTTGTTCTATCTTGACTTTAATGGGAATGCTTGTAGTGTTTTTCCCATTAAGCATTAAGCATAAATTATTTTTTTCCTAATGAAAGTATCAACTAAGGCTTATGGGTTGAGATGAATCTATTTTATATGCTAAAGAAATTTTATATGCTATTTTATATGCTAAAGAAATAACTATTTCTTTCTGTGTTATTATGTCTTAAAAATTAAGAATATATATTGGATTTTTTCAAATGCCTTTTCAGTGTTTAGGAGATGATTCTATGAGTCTTCTCCTTAGACCTATTAATATGATGAATTATATTAATAGATATTTCCCAACATTTTATTATGAAGTTTTTCAAACGTATACCAAAGTTGAAGGAATCTTACAGTGAACAAACATATATACCTACCACCTGCATTCTACCATTAACACGCTACTATACTTACCTTATCACAGAATAGATAATAGATTTTAAAATATTGATTTTAATTGATCTTAAAATATTGAACCATTCTTGTATTACTGTATTAAACTTCACTTGGTCATGGTATATTAGTTTTATTTTGTTTTGAAGTACTGCTGTATTTCCTTTACTATTTTAATTTGGACTTTTGTATTAATCTTCACAAGTGTGTTTTTGCATGTGGGCTGTATGTGTGTGTCTCTTTGTTGGGTTTTGGGGGTCAAATAGTTTTGTCTCACAAGAACAGTTTAAATATCTTTTTAAAAATAGGCACTGGAACAATTTAAGTACCATTGGAATTACCTGTTTCTTAAATAATTGATAAAATTCCTCTGTAGAACTGTCTGGACACGGTTATTTTCTGAGAAGACGAATAAATCTCCACCACCATTTTATATTTCCTCTATGGTCATTTGTCTGTATATTATTTCTTTCTCTTCTGGAGTCAGTTTTGATAAATTATTTCTACCTAATGAAAGTATTGATTTCTTCTAGTTTTCAAATTTATTTACATAAAGTTGAGCAAAGTATCTCTTACAATGCTTATAATTGTCTCTTTATTTGTGTTTATTTTCCAATTGTCATTGTTATTTTGTGTATTTTTACTTTCTTATTTTTGGGTTAGGTTACCAAACCATTGATATATTCTTTTTACCCCCAGAATATTAGCACTTGGATTTAGTGGTGCTATATTTTTTCTCTTTTCTATTTTATTGGCGTCTGCTTTTCTTTTTATGATTCCTTCCTTTTGGTTTTCTTTATTTTTTTCCCTCTAATTTCTTAGGTTAAATACTTAGAGCATTTTAGCTGATTCTTTCTTAATCATAAGTATGATATCAAAGGCTATGAATTTTCCTCTGAGTGCTCAAAAGCTATGAATTTTCCTCATAGATCTAAAATTCAGGATTTTCACTATTATTATTTTCTAAACACTTTCCAGTTTGGGGTTTAATTTCTTCTTGATCCAAGAATTGTTTGAGAGTTCTAAATTTTACAGATAGAATTTTTTTGTGTGTGTTTGGGTATTAGAATTAATTTTTAGTCTTACTGTGATCAGAGAGTATTGTCTCATTACTCCTATCTTTGTTGTTTTCTTTTTGAAGTAATATATGACCAATTTTGTGAATCAACAGAAGCACTAGAAAGCAAAGTATAGTCAGTACTTTTTTTTTTTTTTTTTTTTTAAAGAGTCTTGCTCTGTCACCCAGGCTGGAGTGCAGGGTGCGATCTCGGCTCACTGCAACCTCTGTCTCCCGGGTTCAAGCAATTCTCCTGCCTCAGCCTCTTGAGTAGCTGGGATTACAGGCACGTGCCACCCTGCCTAGCTAATTTTTGTAGTTTTAGTAGAGACGGGGTTTCACTGCGTTGGCCGGGCTGGTCTCGAACTCCTACCTCATGATCTCCCTGCCTCGGCCTCCCAAAGTGCTGGGATTACAGGCACGAGCCACCATACCCAGCCTATAGTCTGTATTTTTTATGATTAGTCAACGTGATTATATGAGACTTATCTCATTAGCTATGTTTTTAGGTCTTTTATTATTATTATTTTGTACGTAATGTCATGAACTTAGAGAAGTGAATTAAAATCTCCCACTACTAATGTGTTTCTGTTTCTTCCTTTATCTCCTATTAGTACACAGATGTGCATAACTATGTTTTCATTAAGAGTTGTAGCTTTTGACATTATAAATTGTTCACCTTTGTATATCATCTTTTTTAAAATGTCCGAGAATACCACTATGTCACAATTTATTTAGTTACATTCTATTGTTAGGCATTGAGGTCTTCTCAATTTTTCTTCGACTTGAAGTAATCCTGTTAATTCAAAAAGGGCAAATGGTATTTCATCACTGTTTTGAGTTGCATTTCCCAATTAGTGTTAAGATTTAACACTTTATATTTGGCGATCATTTGCATTTATTTATTTATAAATTATTAATAATTATGGAAATAACCTAGATGTTCAACAATAAGAGGTTGGATAAATAAATTTCAGTATATTAAAATGATGGAATGATAATTATTTATTGTACTTTATATACATTATATCATTTGATCTCTGTAACAGTCCTGTAAGGTCATTATTATAACTTTTATCTGATTTGAAGATTAACAGATTTTCATATATCAAGATACATAAAATTGATTGCTAGTGTGTCTAGTTTAATTAGCTGTGTCTTTTTCTCTTAATGGTAGCAAAAGGTAATTCTTACAATTGATTCCATATTAGATTCAATAAAATGTAGCATTTCCCCTGTTTCATAATAATGATACTGAATCTCCTAGAAGCATGTAGATCAAACTGTTAAAATGATTCTTTCTGTGTGGGAAGATTATAATAAAATTGTATTTTGTTTCCTTTTGCTTGTCTATATTGTATGCTTTCTTCAATATGTACATGCAAGTTTCATAATAAGAAAAAGTAGAATTGTTTTAAAAACATGAAGAAATAAAATTAGATTTCCAGTTCACATTATTCACCAAAATTAATTCCACATAGTTTACAAAATTAAATATAGCAAGTGAAGGAATTCTAGTCATACTGAGATTGTGGCAGCAGTATAGTTTTTAAGTACACCAAAACTTTTCCTGAAAATCAATAGAACAGCAAAAGGAAAAAAAAAGCCCACAGACAATCTCTTTAATGAAACTAGATGATGAAGATTCTCTGTAAACCCCAGTGTTAGGGACAGATATGGCCAAACTCCTGGGAGTACCAGGAAGTACTGGACAGGGTAGCAGCTGTGAATCGGGAGCACCATAAGTGAAGATAGACTGTTGAAATGAAGATAGACTGTTGAGGGACACTCTGAACCACAGAACCCCTAATATCTCTAAAAAATTTACATACTCCATCCAGAGCAGGCTCTGGGCAAGCAGATCTGAGAATCCCTGTCAACACTGGGATGTGGCTCCCTAAAATGCCTGTTAGGGGTAAGTTCAAAAAAGGTGATGGTGAAGGATGAATTATATGAGGGGTCTAAGTCCTGAAGGATTTAATCCTTATCCACAAGACTCATTCCAGAAGTTTAATATTGAAATAAAACGTCTAGAAAATAAATCCAACAGGGAAGGAAGCCTAGGGGTAAGTGAGAGAAAAGGTTCAGATAGTAGGAAGGAAGTCTTTGAGAGCAGATTTTGTCATATTGTAATAGCAAATTTAAAAATAAAAGTCTAAAACAGTGCTGTCCAAATGAAATATGATGTGAACTGCAAATGCAAGCCATAATTTTATGTTTTCTAGTAGTCACATTAAGAAGTAAAAGCAAGCATGTAAAATTAATTTTAATAATGTATTTTATTTAATCTAGTATGCTCAACATGGTGTCATTTCAACATGTAATGTATTGGTCTGTTTTCATGCTGCTGATAAAGACATACTTGAGACTGGGAAGAAAAAGAGGTTTAATGGACTCACAGTTCCATGTGGCTAGGGAGGCCTCACAATCATGGAAGAAGGCAAGGAGGAGCAAGTCGTGTCTTACATGGATGGTGGGCGGCAAAAAGAGAGCTTGTGCAGGGGAACTCCCCCTCATAAAACCATCAGATCTCATGAGACTTATTTACTATCATGAGAACAGCATGGGGAAGACCTGCCCCCATGGTTCAATTATCTCCCACTGGGTCCCTCCCAAAACACGTGGGAATTCAAGATGAGATTTGGGTGGGGACACAGCCAAACCATATCAAGTCATCAACAAGAGAAGTATTAATGAGCTATTTTACTTTTTTCCATACTGTCTTTGGTATTTTATATATCTCAATTCAGATTTGACACATATTAAGTGCTACAAGTGGCTAGTGGCTACCATATTGGACAATGAAAATTTAAAGCTTAGAGCATTACCTTGAAGAGTAAGTCCCATAGCACTCTGGGAAACCCAGGGCTAGAGGCAGTATGCCTTTTTGACCCAGGCTTAATTCTGAGAAGCTAAAAAGCAGTTGCATAGAGAGACCACCATTTGAGTGTTTCATAATAATAAAAGAAAAGGTAAAGAAAGCCATCTGGCCCATCTCTGCCCTTTCTATAGAAGCTTTCTTCTAAGAATCCAGGAAAAATCAGCTTTTTAAATTTAAGAAACAACAACAAAATACAATCTAACTCCAAGTAATAGTTTTTACAAGAAAGAAAAGGAAATCAAAATAAACCAAATACTATTGTGATAGACAACAAGAACATATGTGGACACAAAGCTAAATGAGCTGAAAGCAATTACAAAAATAAAAGAAGCTTTGAAAGAACAGCACACACCAGAAAGAGAAGAGAATGGAAATGAGATGGCTCAACAACAGGAGGATTTCTAAAATTCAGATAGAATTGGAAAACAGAGAGAAAACAATATTTTTTTCAGAAATGAATATTAAATTAGAAGAAACACAAGGGTGAGTAAACATCTCCAAAAGAACAGTAATAAAAATAGAGAAAATAGTCCAGGTGTGGTGGTTCATGCCTGTAATCTCAGTACTTTGGGAGGCTGAGGTGGGTGGATTGCTCGATCTCATGAGCTCGAGACCAGTCTGGGCAACATGGTGAAACATTTTTGTATTCTAATGAAAATACAAAAGTTAGCCAAGCGTGGTAGCCCACACCTGTATTTCAGCTACTAGGGAGGCTGAAGTGGGGGAGGTTGCAGTAAGCCAGGATGGTGCTACTGCGCTCCAGTCTGGGCAATAGAGCCAGATCTTGTTTTGAAAAGGAGAATAGAAAAAATAGAAAAGTGAGGAAGATCAAACAGAAATAAAGAGATAACAAGGATTTGAGAGAAAGTGATAGATACAGAAGTTAGGCAAAGGAGATCCAACATACATATAATTCAAGGCTCTAGAGAATAAAGCCTAAACAACAGAACAGAATACATATTTTAAAACTGAATTTTAAAAAGTATTTCCTGAAATATAAGAAGGTTTAATCTCAACAGTGAAAGGGTACATTCTGTCCTAAGAAAATTAGCTTAGACTGGTCAACACTGAGACTTTGCTTGGTGATATTATGGTTCCTTAAAGACAAAATGAAAATCCTTTAGGCATGCAGGTAAAAAACTCCAAGTTATTTCTAAGGAAAAGAAAATCAGAATGGAATCAAGATCCTGGACAGTAACATTCTATGTTTTAACAATAGAGCAATATTTCAAAGATGTTTAAGGAAAGAAAATGGGCCAAAGATTTTGTATCTGGGCAAACCGTCCTGCAAATATGAAGGCTACCAACCAACCAGTTATGAACATGCAGGAACCCAGAGAATATTATTTTCATGAGAGTCTCCTAAGGAGAATAGTAGAGAAAGATATTTAGACAATTAACAAATCATTGGATTTATAAGTTTTGTGGTCAGTATTGAATATATTTAACTGAAAACCTAAAGTGAAAAGATAAGGATAAAGGTGATTGATATGGTTTGGCTGTGTTCCTACTCAAATCTTATCTTGAATTGTAGCTACCACAATTCCCATGTGTTGTGGGAAGGGGAGGTAATTGAATCATGGGGCAGGTCTTTCCTGTGCTGTTCTTGTGATAGTAAATAAGTCTCATGAGATCTGATGGTTTTATAAGGGGGAGTTTCCCTGAACACACACTCTCTTTGCCTTCTGCCATCCATGTAAGATGTGACTTGCTCCTCCTTGCCTTGTGCTATGATTGTGAGGTCTCCCCAGCCATGTGGAATTGTGAGTCCATTAAACTTCTTTCCTGTATAAATTACCCAGTCTCAGGTATGTCTTTATTAGCAGCATGGAAATGGACTAAGACAGTGATAAAACTGTATGTATCTAATTCTGGGTCCCAGTAGGAAGTAGAAGGCACATTGGCAAAAAGAAAGTCTATTTACAAAGGGATGACTGACAAAGATAGGATTCAGGGACTATCAGGAATGGTGCACTAACCCTGGGCCTACCACTAGGTCCCAAGGGATGAGAGAGTGGTTTTTGGATCTAAAGTCAACTGGGCTGGGTGCGGTGGTTCATGCCTGGAATCTCAGCACTTTAGGAGGTAGAGGCAAGAAGATCACTTGCATCCAGGAGTTTGAGACCTGCCTGGGCAACATTGCAAAACCCCATCTTTCCAAAAAAATATAAGAATTAGCTGAGCATGATGTCATGCACCTAGGTCCCAACTACTTGGGAGGCTGAGGCAGGAGGATCGTTTGAGCCTGGAAAGTTGAGGCTGCAGTGAGCTGTGATCATGCCACTGCACCCAGCTTGGGCAAGAGAGTGACACCCTGTCTCAAAAAATAATAATAAATACTATAAATAAATAATAAAAATGAAAATAATAAAAATTAGGTGTAGAAACACTGCCAACCTAAGAGGATTAGACAGGAAGCCTGGGAACCACTAACCTGAATTCACTGAATTCACTCTCCTCCCTTCTTTCAATGTCCTTTGGGCTCCTCCTCAGCTGAGGTGGAGGTGGAGGACACGGGAGGTGGTGGACATAGGAACTGTTCAGGAAATCCACACAGGTCAGAACAGAGAAGGGCAGGGAGTGTGGATCCAGAGGGCAAGCGGAAGGGCTCAGAGACAGTGTGTGAATGCCGTGTGCGCTGGCAGTGTAGAAATAGCACAGCCAACACACATGGGGCACAGGAGGACTGAAGTGTGGAGACTAATTGCCTCCCTCAGAGGCACTAGCTGGAAGTAAAAGGATGTCACTTGAAGCCTCCAAATCAAGAAGGAAACTTAACTGTACTCAAGGGTACAGAGAGAAACTCCAAACTAAGGGTGGTGACTAAAACTGGGTGGGGAGGGAAGGAGAGATGGGGGAAGAGTTCACGAGCTGATGTCAGTATTGCTCATAGTAGGGAACCAATATAGTCTCCAGAAAGAGAGAACCAAGAGCATTACATGAGCCACATTCCTATGCATAAAAGGAATACAAAGAACAAGCAGAGCACATAGTGAAAGATTGTGTGTGTGCGCGTGTGTAGGCACATAGGCATCGGAAGCCAAATGACAGGACAAAACTTAACAAACATGTCCAATCAAATTTAAAAAAAATTTAAATTTACAAAAGAATGTGATATCAATAATGTAAACAGGGCTTTAACTCACCTTTTAATGGTAGAAAATCATAAGAATATTAGATAATGTATTTCTTTTCTTAGGGGTAGAGCTGGGAGCTTTGTGGAGGTAGGGCTTTTTGAGCATATATGAGAAGGTATTAAGTATCTCCAAAGAAAAAGATGGAGAAACTTGACTTCTTAAAAATAAAGTCCTAGGCCAGTCACGGTAGCTCACGCCTGTAATCCCAGCACTTTGGGAGGCTGAGGTGGGTGGATTGCCTGAGGTCAGGAGTTTGAGACCAATCTGGCCAACATGGTGAAACCCCTTCTCTACTAAAAGTACAAAAATTAGTCAGTGGTGGCCCATGCCTATAATCCCAGCTGCTCCAGTGGCTGAAGCAGGAGAATCACTTGAAATTGGGATGGGGAGGTTGCAGTGAGCTGAGATCTCACCACTGCACTCCAGCCTGGGTGACAGAGTGAGACTCTACCTCAAAAAATAAATAAAATAAAATAAAATAAAATAAAAATAAAATCCTTAAAGAGCATTAATAGAACAAATGAAACTATAAAACAAGTCACAAAGTAAGAAAACCTATTGTCAATATATGTGACATATAGAATTAGTATCAACATATGAAGAACTCTTACTAATCAGTAAGGAAAAGACAAAATACTCAATATCAAATAGGCAAACGGTACCTTGATAATTCACAGAGGTCGAAATACAAATGGCCAGCAAAGTTCAGACTCTCTAGAAATCAAAGAAATGACCATTAAACTAATAATAGGAAATTCTGCCTATTAAATTAGAAGAGTTTTTTTTTAAAGAATTTGGTAAAAATTCACACCAGTGAGATCCATTGTTCATTGCTGTTTCAAACTAGTACTACATTTTGGGAGAATATTAAAATTGTTCAAATTATATACTTTTTGACCCTGACAGTATACCTGTAAGAATTTAAGAAAATTATTGTGAATTTATGATTTCATTTATTCAACCAATATTTGTTGATTTGTAAGAGGAACGTTTTTGTTGCTCTGTGCTGAGTGTTCATGAAGATTTATCAGCACATCGCTAATAACTCTGAAAAGCTGAAAACAGGGGGTCACTGAATTGTGGTCTAATGTTAGAATGTTAGAATAATACATCGCTATTAAAATGTGTTTAAGAATGGTTATTAGCAAGGGGGATGTGTTCATAATATACTATTTGAAAACATCAAGCTACAAAGTGTCTTGTGAGCATGATTCGTACTTTACACACACATCCACTCAATAGGAAGACCTTGTCTTCTCAGTGAGGAATGATGTCTGGGAGAAAGGCAGGAAGAAGACAGCACTCTGTAACAGTCTGGCTTGTGAATAAACAGTAAAGACTGAGAAGGCTGAGTGAGACCTTCAGGAGATGATACTAGATCTGGCTAGTAATTTGCAGGGCCCAGTGGGAAATAAAAAATGCAGGACCCTTTGTTCATAAAGCAGGGGAAACATTGGATAAAAGGTACAAAAGGTACTGAAATATAAACCTTTTTCCTTTCTTCCATGGTCTCTCTCTCTCTGGGCTTGTATGTTATTTTGTTTCTGAGATGGAGTTTCGCTCTTGTTGCCCAGGCTGGAGTGCAATGGTGTGATCTTGGCTCACTGCAACCTCTGCCTCCCGGGTTCAAGCGATTCTCCTGCCTCAGCCTACCGAGTAGCTGGGATTACAGGCATGTGCCACTACGCCTGGCTAATTTTGTATTTTTAGTATAGGCAGGGTTTCTCCACATTGGTCAGGCTGCTCTCGAAATCCCGACCTCAGGTCTGCCTTGGCCTCCCAAAGTGCTGGGATTACAAGCGTGAGCCACCATGACTGGTGATAATTTTAAATAAACAATGTAATGTTATTCTAAGTAAAAACAAGTTTAAAAATGTAAGTTATTAGCATCCATTTTTCTATTTATCTTTATACTGTGCAATGCCAGTTCTAAATGCAAATATAAGGACATTTAACTAGCATGCAACACATCAAAATTATACAGTTTGTCATTTGTGGCTCAGACTTACATCCAGACTTCTCTCTGTTTTGAGACAGTGTCTCACTCTGTTGCCCATGCTGGAGTGCAATGGCACAATCATGGCTCACTACAACCTCTGCCTACTGGGTTCAAGTGATTCTCCTGCCTCAGCCTCCCAAGTAGCTGGGACTACAGGTGCACACACCACGCCTGACTAAATTTTTGTATTTTCAGTAGAGACGGGGTTTCACCATGTTGGCCAGGCTGGTCTCGAACTCCTGAGATGAGGTAATCCACCTGCCCCAATCTCCCAAAGTGCTGGAATTACAGGTGCCCGGCACCACACCTGGCTAATTTAGATGGGGTTTCATCATGTTGGCCAGGCTGGTCTTGAACCCCTGAGCTTAGGTGATCCACCCACCTTGGCCTCCCAAAGCTCTGGGATTACACACATGAACCACTGTGCTCATACATACAAATTTCATTCTTACCAGAACGGTGGGAATGATTCACAAAAGTAACTTAATTTTTTTTTTCACTTCTTGATATGCACACATTCTACCAACATGTCTACCTTCAGCTTACTGCTGGGTAAGAAAGTACTGAAAGGAAAAAGAACAGGAGACTGTTGTATCCTTCCCTTACCTTCTGTCATCATTTCAGCCTAAGTGGTTGGTTACAGGGAGGTCACATGCATAAGAAGTCTATGATACGTTTCCTTGCTCATTTGCATTTCTGAGAACACCATTGCTCCTCCTCTGCCTTCAAAGCAGCTTCTGGTTGGGACAGATAGCATGGCCTGAGTCATCGATGTAACATATCTGCCTTGTTCTGGCTTTGATTTTCACTGGACTGCCACACATTGTGGGCCCACCATCATTCTGTGCTCATGGGGCAGCACACACACTGTATGCCACGGGGCAGTGAGGAACTGTGGCGGGCACACAGACTGGGCACACCTCCCCTACATGTGCTCATGTTTCTTGGTCCCATTGGTCTTGACTTACAAAACACAAGTGCAAAGAAAAAATTATTAAGGATTTCAAGATAACAAATGCAGGGCATTCAACCAAGCAAAGGTTTCCTTGGCATGTGGGCCCCTGTGTGACTGCACAAGTTTCATGTCCATGAAACCGGCCCTGGGGAACACCAAGCGTCTGGTGGGGCCAGATCCCTACCAACTTGTCTCTTTCCTCTCCTCTCTCTTCCTACAACCCATTCTCCATGCTGGAGTCAGTGGTATTTCCAAAACACAGAATCAGCCATGCTCAACTCCCAGTGCTCGTTTTGCACTCAGTAACACTCAAAATCTTCAAAATGACTTACCTTGACGTGCCTGCCTTTTTTTCTCTCTCATCCCTTCCTCTCCTGCCCTACTGCCAGGCTCCAGGGCCTGGACCCACTGATCCCAAGTATCACGTGTCCAAAATTGAATCCCAGTTCTGTTCTCTTTCTCCCAGATTGTCCCTTCTCGGGTTTCCGCATCTCAGGAACCAGCACTTCAGTCCACCTGGTTGTAGACACCCTGGGCTTCTCCCAGATTCTGCTTCTCCCTCAATTCCCACATTTAATCTGCTCTGCCTTTCATGAACCATCCCTTGAGCCTCTTCTTGCCAGGGTCCTTGACCTTGATATTCTTGCCTGTTTGTCCTTCCTTTTTATTCACCTTGCAGTCTTCCACCCTGAAAGCAGCCTGGCTTCTCCACACTCACACTTTGCAGTAAAGCCTTCAGGGGAGCACACCACAGTGGTAAAGATTGGTGCCTCTAAAAAATCAAGTTCTCCAGCCTCACATGTTCCCTCAGTTTCTCCCCTCTCTGTCTCAGAAGAAGCCAGGAAGCTTCCCCCATCTAAGTAATATCTCACTAGAAATTAACAACTAAAGGAGAGCTAAAATGTTCCATATGTTTGGAACCTTTAATAGCTAACAATTACATAGCACTTGCTCTATGCAGGCATGTTCTGTGTTGGTCATTATATGAGCTAATACTCATTTAAATGGACTGTTTTTAAATGAAGAAAGTGAGGCATAGAGAGGTTAGTAACTTGCCCATGGTTAAACAGCTAGTGAGTGATACAGCAGGGATTCAAACCCATACAAACAAGCTACACAGCCTCTGAATTTACCACTTACAGTATAGTACTAAATGTACTGAAGAAGTATTTTACAAGTAAATGAGAATGGAAACAGTACTTGTCAAAACTATGGGCATATCCAAGAACAACAGTTAGTAAGAAATTTATGGCATCAAATAAACAGATTTGTTTATCAAGAAATTAAAAAATAAAAAGAATAAAACAGCACAAATCCCCCCAAATAAGGAAAGAAACAATAAACACATTTATCAATGACATAATGAAGAAAAAAATGGAGAAAATAAACAAAACCAAAAGTTTGTTCTTGGAAAAAACTAATTAAGAGAGATAGAAATCAATAATAATAAAAGACTGTTAGGAAGACCTAGATGCTAACAAGTTTAAGAATCTATATAAAAACTGTGTAGGATAAAAAAAATTAAAAAATAAATTTAAAATGTGTAGGAAAATATAAAAGGCCAAAATTTGTGCAAGGAGAATTGGACTTGAACAGACATGAATCAACTTGAACCAACGAATAAATATTTAAAATATTGAAATGGTAGTCAAATATCTCTTTATTTTTTTTCTTTTTTTTTTTTGAGACGGAGTCTCACTCTATCACCCAGGCTGGATTGCAGTGGCACAATCTCGGCTCACTGCAACCTCCTCTGCCTCCCGGGTTCATGCCATTCTCCTGCCTCAGCCTCCTGAGTAACTGGGACTACAGGCACCCGCCACCATGCCTGGCTAATTTTTTGTATTTTTAGTAGAGACGGAGTTTCACCATATTAGCCAGGATGGTCTCGATCTCCTGACCTTGTGATCCGCCTGCCTCGGCCTCCCAAAGTGCTGGGATTACAGGCGTGAGCCACTGCGCCTGGCCAAATATTTCCTCTTTCTACCAACATTTCTTCTCTGCCAAAACTTAGACCCAGATGGTTCTACATACGAATTCTGCTAAACTTCTAAGGAATATTTATTTTCTGTTTTGTTCCAGTTTTTTTTTTTTTTTTTTTCAGAAAATAGAAAACTAGAGAAGTCTGCCAGCTAATTTTATGGAGCTAATACAATCCTGATTCCACAGCCAGATGGTGACCATGCAAATAAAGAAAACTGTAGCCCTGTTATAAACATAGGTGCAAGAATTCTAAACAAAATGTTTGCTAACTGAATCCAGCAGTGTATTAAAAATAATACATCATATTCAAGGAATGCAAGGATAGTTCAACATCAGAAAATGTTTTCATTTAATTCAATATAATAATAGAAGGAGAAAATTAATATATGATAATGTCAATGGAGAAAAAAATATTTGATAAATTTGAATACCTTTTATGATTACAAAAACTTATGAAACTTAGAGTAGAAAGAAATTAATTTAATAAAATTTATACATCCCCAAGTAAATAATACACATAATAGAGAAACTTCAGACATACAGCTTTAAGACCTCAGTATCTCATAACTGATGTGGTTTAATACAGTATTACAGATTCCAATAAATACTATAAGGAAGGAAGAAAGGAAGATTGTGGAGTCTGGAAAAAAAGACATGAAACAGTCATATTTGTAGATATGTAACCCGTCTAGATGGGTACAAAAAGAATGTATGACCAATTATTAGAATGAATATGAGAATGCAGCTAAGGTTGCCCAGGTACAAGAAATCAATAGGATTTCTACATCAGCGATAACCAATTAGAAAATGTAATTTAAAAATTCAGTAGAAGAAAAGATGACAAATATAATATGTAATTGTAAGAAATCATAATAAAATAAATTTTAAATGTAAGTAAATGTAATCAAAATAAAATTTCATCACAGCAATGAAAATTACAAAGTATTTGGGAATTAAACCAAGATCATATTAGATCTCCATGAATTGAGCTTTAATTCTTGTGTAATTGACGTCTTTTGATAGGATGACTTAATATCATAATTAAGTCAACTCTAATCAGATTAATTCATAAATTCACTGCCATCCCAATAATAATTACAGTTGTGTGTGTGTATTTAGAAAATTGATAAATCTACTCTAAAAATTATGTGGAGTAATGGAAGTTCCATGAAGAACTAAGTCAACTTAAAAAAAGAAGAATGAAGGGGGGATGACTTTCCCCACCAAATATTGAGAATGACTATAAAGCCATAGTAACTAAAAGCTTTGGTGTTTTAAATTACACCACAATTTTTAATTACTATGAATAGACAAATTATATCAATGAAACCCAAATGGAGAACCCAAAGACCTACCTATGGGAACTCAACAGGGATAAAGGAGGTGTTGCAGCAAATCGATGGGTAAAGGATGGATTGTTTTGCACATAAAGTAGGAAAACCTGGCTCAGTCTACCAAGAAAACTGTAACTGGACCCCTGTTTCTCCTCATGTGTGGGGTGGGGTCTCTAGGTACATTAAAAATTTAAATGTGAAAGTTAAAAAGCATAGGGTTAATAGACACAAATGTGGAAGGATATCTTTGGGCTTAGGAAAGGGAAGGAGGCTTGTTTAACAAAACTTCAAAAGCACAAACCACAATGCACAAATTTGCTGAATTTGATTACATCAAAATTCAGAAACTGTTTAACAAAAAAAGAATGTGGACCAATTAAGCGTCAGATGATAGGATTAAGATTTTTTTAAGTCTAAAATTGACAAGGGATTAACACCTAGAATATACAAGGAGCTCTGCAAAGCAACAAGAAGAGAACATCAACTCCAATAGAATAATGGGCAAATGATATGACAGGCAATTTACAGAAAAGGAAACCCCCAAAGCTAATAAGCACATGAAGCGATGCTCAAACTCATTAGTAGTCAGAGAAATGCAAATTAAAACGAGGTATCACTTTACACCTTGGACTGGCAAAAACTAGAAAGCTGGATAATACCAATTAATGGCAGAAATGAGGAAGATAGGATTCCTCACACATGGCTGATGGGAGTGTAAATTGGTGAGGCCTTTTTGGAGAGTGATTCCACACTACTTATGCAAATTAAGCACATAGGTACCCTAGGACTCAAAGAAATTCTAACACAGCTGTGCATTGGGAAATCTACAAAGATTTCTGTTGCAGATTTGTGGGAGGAGGACAGACAGTAGCCATCTGGGTTGGCCCCCACTATTATGAAGCAAAGGATCATATATGTACACATAGCAACATGGATAGATCTTAAAAACACAGTGCCAATCGAAAAACAATTAGTAAGAGAATGGCAACATTATACAATACCATTTACACTAATTATAAATACATGCACACCTTCTGGTGTGCCTGTGTCTTCCCAAGACCTCCAAAGAACTAGCACTTTTTGCTTGTCTGTATCAGCATGATGTCGTTGATGTAATGGATCAATGTGATGTTCTTTGCAATCTGGAGGCAGTCTGTATCTCCTTGGACAATTTTATGACCGGGGATGGAAGAGTTAATATAGCCCCTGGGCAAAACTACAAACCTACAAATAACTATTGCAGTCTGTTTCAGATCCTCTTTTTGACTGGAATAGAAAACAATGCGTTCATGAGGTGAATGGCCACATTCCATGTACTTGAGGCTTTATTAATTTACTCTAGCAATGATACCATGCCCAACCTGGCAGCTGCAGTGAGGGCCACAGTGATTGATAGGTGCAACGAGTTTCCCTTGGGAGAGAGGGAGTACCTCAAACATGGGTAGGGGAAGCTCCTCCGTTCAGCCTGGTGGGAAACAAAGAGAGTATAGTATGGGCACAGATCCTATTCTATAGCCAAGATGTTTGGCAGCTATGAGTTGAGGGAGTATTCGTTAGATGGCTTCTCTTTGTGAAGAATTTCATTAGCTCATATCAAAGTTTATTATTCTTTGGGGACTTTTTTTTCCCCCAAATAATCCTTCCCTTCCCTTCCCTCCCTCCCTCTCTCTCTCTCTTCTCTTCTTTTCTTTCTTTCTTTCTTTCTTTCTTTCTTTCTTTCTTTCTTTCTTT
>NC_045447.1:12292992-12317677 GCF_002776525.5 Piliocolobus tephrosceles
TTTCTTTCTTTCTTTCTTTCTTTCTTTCTTTCTTTCTTTCTTTCTTTCTTTTTCTTCCTTCCTTCCTTTTTTCTTTCCTTCTTTTTCTTTCCTTTCTTTCTCTCTTCCTTTCTCTCTCTGTCTCTCTTTCTTTCTTTGACAGGTTTTACTCTGTCACCCAGGCTGGAGTGCAGTGGTGTGATCATGGTTCACTGCAGCCTCAAACTCCTGAGCTCTAGAGATATTCCTGCCTCAGCTTCCCACATAGCTAGGACTGCAAGTATGTACCACCATGCCTAGCTAATTTCCTTCCTTCCTTCCTTCCTTCCTTCCTTCCTTCCTTCCTTCCTTCCTTCCTTCCTTTCTCTTTCTTTCTTTCTTTCTTTCTTTCTTTCTTTCTTTCTTTCTTTCTTTCTTTCTTTCTTTCTTTCTTTCTTTCTTTCTTTCCTTCTTTCTTTCTTGTGATGGGGGTCTCACTATATTGCCCAGGCTTGTCTTAAAGTACTGGCCTCAAGTGATACTCCTGCCTTGATCTCTCAAAGCACTGGGATTACAGGCTTGAGTCACCACACCCAGCCAACTATTTCTTAAAGATGTCATTTTTTGAAGGCAAACCTACATTCCATCCTGTGGAGACTCCCAATCCACTTGACCAACTCCCCCCTTGTTGGCATGTGGGTACCACCTGGTGCAGCTGGAGCTCTGTGCCCATCCATGGGAGGCCTACCTCTCTTTCAGCACCTACTTCTCAATGAGAACCTGGATGAACAGACTCTCCCTGTCCTGGGGTCTGGCTTCAAAGAGGTTTCTGAGTGCAGCCCTGCCTATGTAAACCCCACCTCCATCCTGTCCACCCAAGACAAGTCCATTGACAGGGGACTGGCCTCCCTGCACTGTCCCTCCAGAGCACTTCACACACACATGCACGCATGCACACACACACACACGCACACACACAGACACACACCTGCACACACACAGACACACACCCCTCCACGGATATACACATACGCTCTTCAGGCACACACGCTAAAAAAAGTCACATAAATGCACACACATATGCAAACACATTGCAGATACTCATTTAGATTCTCCTTTTTTTTTTTTTTTGAGAAGGAGCCTTGCTTGGTAGCCCAGACTGGAGTGCAGTGGCATAATCTTGGCTCACTGTAACCTCTACCTCCCGAATTCAAGTATTCTCCTGCCTCAGCATTCTGAGTAGCTGGGATTACAGGTGCCCACCATCATGCCCTGCTAATTTTTGTATTTTTAGTAGGGATGGGCTTCACTATGTTGGCCAGGCTGGTCTTGAACTCCTAACCTCAAGTCATCCGCCCTCCTCGGCCTCCCAAAGTGCTGAGATTACAAGCGTGATCCACCGTGCCCGGCCTAAATTCTTCTTAAAGACAAAAATGTCTATCAGTAGACACATACAAAAGCACCCAGACCTATCTGAGTGCACAATGCATCTGAAGATACATGCAGACACACACATACACACTTATGCACTCTCACGTACACATAATGCATATGATGAGATATATACACACATTTCCTGGTCTATCCCAATCCCAGGCCTGCTCCTTCCACAGCTGTCTCCATCTTGGCTGATCATGACTCTCTCCTTCCCGTTTCTCAAACCAGGGATCTTGGAGTCCTCCTTGATTTCTCTCTCACACCCCACATTCCAGTGCATCCAGGAGTCCTGTTGCCTGGACCCCTAAAATATATCCATAATAAACCACCTCTCAACACCTCCACCACCACCACCTTGTCCAAGCCACTACATGGATCACTGGATTATCGCACCAGGCTTCTAATTGTTCTCCCTAATCTGCCCTCAAACCCAGAGTCTATTCTCAAAGCACCGAGAGAGCCTTTTCAATCCTGGTTAGAATATATGATGCTCAGAACCTTGCAAAGCTCTGTTTCACCCACAGTGAAAGCCAAGTCCCTGCAGTGGCTCAAGGCTGTGTGAATCAGCCCCTGTCACCTGGCTCACCCGTCTCCTCCTCCTCTCTCCCTGCCCACCCACTTCTTTGTTGATCCTTGAACCTGCTGCTCTGCTCATTGCAGGGCCCTCACACCGGCTGATCCTCCTGCCCAGACTGCTCCTCTCCCAGATCGCCCTGTCACTCATGTGACAAAGTACCACAAACTGTATGGTTTAAAACAACAGGAATTTACTGCCTCACAGCTCTGGATGCTAGAAGTCCAAGATCAAGGTGTCTGCCAGGCCATCCTTGGAATATATCTGTGGGGATGATCCTCCTTTCCCCCTCTAACTCCTTCTCCTTTGTTTCTTATTGTGAGACTGGGTTGTGCTCTGTTGCCCTGGTTGGAGTGCAGTGGTGCAATCTTGGCTCGCTGCAGCCTTGATCACCTGGGTTCAAGCGATCTTCCCACCTCAGCCTTCCAAGTAGCTGGGATCACAGGCGCATGCCACTGTGCCCAGCTAATTTTTTAATCTTTTGTAGAGACAGGGTCTCACCATGTTGCCCAGGCTGGTCTCCAACTCCTGGGCTCGAGTGATTCTCCTGCCTCAGCCTCCTAAACCGTTAGGATTACAGGTGTGAGCCACCATGCCAGCCTCCAACTTCTGGTATTTGCTGGCAGCCCTTGGTGTTCCTTGACCCGTAGATGCATCACTCCCATCTCTGCCTTTGTCTTCGCATGGTCTTTTCCCTATGTGTCTCTGTCTCTGTGTCTCTTCTCTTTACAAGGACACCAGTTATATTAGGTTAAGTGCCCACCTTATTCCAGTATGGCTGTCTCAGCTAACTGTATCCGCAACAACCATATTTCCAAATAATATTTGTCACATTCTGAAGCTCTGAAGGTTAGAAATTCAACATTTGGGGGAAGATTTTTCAGGGGCATAATTAAACCTATACACAAACTCTTTCATGCCCTTTGAGGATTTTTCCAATGCCGTGTTTTCAAACAGACCCGCCTTTACCACCCTGTAGAAAAATGTGACCCCCTCCCTGTCTCCGGCTCTCTTGATCCCCACACCCAGCTCTGGCTTTACCTTTGTGCATAGTAGTTATCACCTTATAACATGCCATCTAATTTAACTCTTTTTCTTTAGTTTATTATTTATTGTCTATCTGCATCAGAAGTCAAGTTCCGTGAGCACATGGCCTTTGCTTTGGTCACTGATGCATCCCACACACCTAGAAAAAGACTGGCGCAGCAGGTGTTCAGCAAGGTGCTGAGTGAAGGCTTGGATGCACTCTGCACACATATGCACTGCTCACATACATCACTTGCTCATGTACACACCCCCACATGCATGCACACACATGCACACACATTGCACAGAACTTCAGCCCTATTATCTATTGCTACATAGCAAGCCACCCCAATCTTGGTGCCACAAAGCAACACCATTCTACTATGCTCATGGATTCTGTGGGGCGAGAATTCAGGCAGGATGCAGTGGGAATGTCCTGTCCATGCTGCAACACGTCTGGATCCTCCGCAGGGAAGAATGGAATGGCCGGAGGTGTCTCCACTCACATGTCTGGCACTTGGGCTGGGACGTCTTGAATGGCTGGGTGCTCATCCGGCATCTTTCTCTCTCTGTCTCTATCCTTGAGGTCTCAGGGCCTCTCCATGCGGCCTCTTTTGCATGGTAGCCTCAGAGTAGCCGGGCTTCTTAAATAGCAACTCAGGACTCCAAGAGTAAGTGTTCCCATGAACAAGGTGAAGGCTGCATGACCTATTTTGACCTCGGTGAGAGTTGGTCAAAGCAGTCACAAGTCCACCCCGATTCAAGGAGGGGAGGACATAGATCCCAGCTCTTGATGGGAAGGATGTGAAATAATTTGCAGCCATGTTTAAAAATGGCCACACATGTGCAAACAAGAACGCTTATAAGCACACACACACACACACACACACAGGCTTTGTCCTCAGAATTTCTATTCTAAGGCCAGACATATATAAACATACATATGCACAGGAACACATGTGCAATACAGACATATTCACGCAAGTACTTGCATAGTGACAGCTGTGCATACACACACAAATGTGCACACATGTATGCACACACATATACACAGACTCAGATCCTGCCAGGATGACCACTCCAGGGACTGCAACCACACCTGCTCGCTCCTGACACCAGGCCCTGGGCCTGGCTGAGCTGGGGGCTGGGCTGGGCTGGTGTGGTTGCCCAGTATGGGGTGGGCCTTCTCTCCCCACTACCTCTTCTTCATGGCAGGGGCCTGGCAAGAAGGAAAACAAATAACCTTGCAGTGTTTAAATAAGCAAAGTTTTGTGCAAAGCAGAGGTTAATGTACTTTATTGTTCAATGTCATGTTTATAGTGGATTGGTGGAGGGAAAAATGTGATTAATTGCCCCGAAGCCCACGGATCTACAATTATTTGGTTGTTGTGAACAAATAAAGGACTACAGTATTCATCATATTCAAATGAGGCAGCAGAATAAATGATGGCGGGCTGGGTAGGAACAAAACCGAGGCGTGTTGCCGCACAATCAGAAGGCGACTGGCGCCTTGTCAACCAGACGCAGGGTGGTGGCGGGAGCCGAACCCGTTTGTCTCTGTACCGCCAGCCAGGGCTGGGCTGACCCTGCAGGTGCCGGCGTTAATTCATGTCACACCTCGCGCCTCCATCCTGCGTGGTATGAAAACTAGGCGCCAATTTCGTAATAAAGACTTGTTTCCGACGAGGCCGGGTTTGGGGCGGGGGCACAGATCTTCATTAGGGCCCCATTCCCGGGCCACGCTCGTTACAGAGCACAGGTACTGGCTAAATGTGTCCGATCATTCATCATGATTTCGCCCTCCACTTTGTCACAGCGTGGGGATTTAAGGAAGATAGATGGTACAAGATGTTGTCTCCTCCGCAGACGCTTTCTGCTCTGGTAAGTGTGTCCGATGCAGAATTATTTTGCCACTTTATTATTTCCTAGTGAGTGTTTGTCAGAGCTTCGCCTCTTGGAAGGAGCGAGTTGTTTCCTGTCACTCAGGGATGTCGCAGGAGCACTGATGCTTGGCTGGGCTCGCCAGCCAGCTGGAACCCGGGCTGGGTCCCCAGGCAGGACTGTGGGGGGTCCTGGGCGTCTGGGCCACAGGGCGAATGTCAAATCCAACAGAAATCGGGGGAGGCAGGCTTTGGGGGAAGGCGGGGCATGGGGGCTCTGGACACGCTGGTTTGGGGGAGTTGAAAGGGGGAACCTTGCAGGACCTGGCCTGGCTGTAGGCCAGGTTGCAGGACGGGGAGCTGTTTGAATCAGTGTCCAAAGGGCTGTGAGAGCTTGGCCTTGAACTGAGCCAGCTGGAGAGGGCACGGGCAAGGCTGGGGCCCTGCGGGGCTGCTGATGGCCTTACGGCAGCGTGGCCAATTCTGGTGCCTATTGCTGGCACCGGATAAGCTTCCTGCCCTGACCAGGGCAGGCAAGGGGCTGAGCAGTGACCAGCAGGGATCCTAGTTGGGTGAAGATGATATGAGGCAAAAGACGAGGGATGAGTTTAGCTTGAACTCAAAGCCCAGCCCATAGCCCCAGGTTTAGGTCCCGGAACCCTTGGGACTGTTTGGAACTCCTTCCAGGTCATGCTGGGACACAGGGATGTGGGCCCTGGAATCTGAAGGTGAATCTGGCCCCGAGAGAAGGCAGGAAGCCACCAGCCTGTCCTGTGATCCTGTCTCACTGGTGTTCACTCGCAAGGATCTCTGAACTGGCCCCATTCTCCAGGACACCAGTGGCCCCCATTGCCTCTGCCCCTCGAGCACACAAGAGAGAAATCTACTTTTTCTTGGCTTTCTGTCAGTCTAGGTTGACCTGAATGGTGAACCCAGAAGGAATGCCCCTCAGAAGAAACTTAGGGGCCCAACCCAGGGGGAGCCCAAGCAGGGGTGCTCAAGGCACAGAACCCGGGATGCAAGGACCTGGAGACGACAGCTGGCCATTCTCTGATCCCAAGATGCTGCTGCTGGGGAGGGCCTACCCTGCCCCTTATCCATGTCTCTCTCCTTCCCCTCCTCAAAGTCTCCGTGGAGTAATACAGGTCAAAGCTCACAATTTTCCCATCTGTAAAATGGGGACGAGAACATGACTTCCTCCTGGCATGTTGTAGGTGTTCTGTCCACCCAGGTGTCCCGTCCCTACCTCCTGTCTCTCTGGTTCCTGGCCGCTGGAAGTCCCTCGTTGACCTTTGACACATTTCCCACAGGCCTGACTGGCTGTGCTGCAGGGTTTCTGTGACCCTGGGCTGCCGGGCTGGCATCCAGACAGGGTCTGCCGATGGGGCAGTCTGCATGAGACGGTGGAGGCCTGGCTGCCCCTCCATGCTCTGTGTCCCTTTGTGAACAGCACCCTGGGGAAGTGCACCCGTTCCGGAAGCTAACACCCCAGACCTTTCCAAGTCCTACTCCTGCCAGCCCCTGGGTTGAGCCCTGGCACACAGTCTCTGCCTATCAGGAGCTCCCAGTCCGGTGGCGGGGAAGAAAAGTGGGCAGACCATTACTCTAGCACACACCACTGTGGGGCCAAGGCCCGGGCCAGGAGTCCCCAGTAGCCCCTAATTCCAGCCCGACCAAAGTTGGTGCTTTTCACCCAGCGCCTCCCAGGTCTGCATTGCTACCCGAGGAGGGCTGTGCCGCTCTCACCCCCATGGTGCAGCTGAGAAAACTGCAGAGAAGGATCGGACTCGAGGACGTCTCGGGAACGGGTCGCAGAGCAGGTGTTCGAACCCCGCTGAAACTTCGCCTTTGTGGACACGGCGGAAGTAGCTGATTGCCTCATTGGTGGAACATCCGTGATGGACACCCATTATATCCAATCAGAGCTCAGCCCCATCCCGGCTCTGGTCTTTCTCCTGGGACAGCTTCTGGAGGCTTCTCAAACTCCTGAGCCGCCCACCCCACCCCCGCCCTGCCCCATTCTGGCCATGCTTCTAGTCCCCACCCAGTTAGTTCCCCCAAATCTACGATTCCATGAAGGTGCATAGTTAAAATACATTTGACTTTTTTTTCTCCCTTAGTTTATCAATTTTCTTTTACCGCCTGTCTCCCACTCATTCATTCATTCACTCATCATTTGCTCATTCGGCAAACACTAAGGACCTGTTATGTGCTAGCTCTGTGCGGTGAGATCAAACCCAGCAGGGCCCTCGCCAGACGCCCTGAAGAAGGAGGGCCCAGAGGAATCTTATGAGATGGTGGATCTTGGGGAGCCAAAGGAGCGGGGACCTCAGCTGGTCTGCAGAGGAGTGGGGTCGGTGCTACTCACCACCCAGAGGCCCTCCTGCCTAGAAGCAGCAGCGGGGCCCTTCCCTCCAGCCCCCAAGCACTGCCCTGGATTGGTCCACATCCCCTCCCCAGCACTGTGACTCCGGCCTCCTCTTGCCTCCAGATTACCCTTCTTCCTTTTTCTATCCTGCAGTCAGAGTGATTTTCCTTGAACACAGACCTAATGATTTCATTCTCTGCTTCCAAAAGCTCACTGGCTCTCTATTGTCCACTGACTTTAAACCTAAACCTTGGATTTGGCATTCAAGGCCTTTCATGATCCAGCACCAACCCACCCAATGCCACCACTTACAAGCTGCAGGATCTTAGCCCGTCCCTTAAATTATCTCTCCACCTGCATTTCCTCACCTGTAACATGGGGATAATTACAGTACCTACTATCATGGGGTGCATTTTCCAAATACGTCAGCTACAATATATATCCCATCCCGCAAGGTCTTCTTACGAGAGCATTGACACTCTTCCCGGGGGTAGTGGGGACAGTAGTCCCTTGCCCTGAACTTGGGAGGACTTTTGTCACTGCCTGGATAGATGTAGCACCAGTGACGCTGCAAGAGTCCCAAGGTTCGGTCATAAGAATGCCACGTACTTCATCAGGTTGTCTTGGGATGCCCACTGTGGGAATCTGGTGACCACGCTGTGAGGAGGCCAAGCAGCCACATGGAGAGGCCACACTAGGCATCTGGCTCACAGCACCAGCTTGTCATGTGAGTCACACACATGAGCCATCCTGAATGTCGTCTGCCCAGCAATGCCATGCATTGCTGACCTTGCCAAGCTCCAGAGCAAAGCAAAGTATTATTGATACTTTGAGCCACTAAGTGTTGGGGCAGCTCGTTACGCAGCAAGAGATAACAGAAACACCCACCCCCACAGGGTTGTTGTGGGGTGAAGAAGTATATTGGTTTGCTAGGACTGTCGTAACAAAGAGCAACAGACTGGGTGTCTTAACAGAAATTTATTTTCTCGCTATTCTGAAGGCTAGAGGGCCGAGGTCAAGGTGCCAGCAGGGGTTGGTTCCTTCTGAGGTCTCTCTTCCTGGCTTGTGGACGGCTGTCTTCTCCTCGTGCTTTTGCGTGTTCTTCTCTCTGTTGATGTGTGTGTCCTAATCTCTTCTTATAAAGACTCCAGTTACACTGGATTAGGGTCCACGCTAGTGACTTCATTTCAACGTTATCACCTCTTTAAAGACCCTATCTCCAGATGCGATCACACTCTAAGGTACTGGGGGTTAGGACATCAACATATGCATCTTGCAGGGACACAAGGCAGTCTGTTACAATAAGGACATGCATATGAAATGCTTAGAGCAGTACCCAGCACGGAGTAAGCACTCAATAAATGTCAGCTAGGATTATTATTTCTAATGACCACCACTGCCATCTGCCTGGCCTCAGCCACACCATTTCCCTCCAGACCTGAGGGGAATACTCTGGATCCCCAGGCCTCCTTTTAGACTGTCTCCTTGGCTTGCAGTGTTTAAACCTGTTCCCCATCTACCCAAATCCTTCCTGCATTAGGAAGCCCAGCTCCTTTACAACCAGGCTGCCACGTCCCCTTGGTTCCCATCCCCTGCTTCTGGGGCTCTGTTTAGCGAGTATTCTGGCCTGCTGTGTACAGGAAGCTTTGACTTTTTTTTGACCCAAGACTTTGTTTTGTTTTTCAATATGGAAATAGGAGATTTTTTCTAATTATAAAAATAATTCATGTTCAGTTTATAAAACCCAGACAGTACAGAAGTTTTGTGAAGAAAGTGGAAATCACCTAGATTTAATGACTTTTACCATTTTGGTTGCTATCTTTCTGGAATTTTTCCTATGTGTGCATGTAGATATATGTTTTTCTTGATTCTAGGACAACACTGAGTGTGGGATGCATCATTGATTTAATTACACAGCTCTTTTGGAGAAAAGAACTCCTGCATTAAACATATCTATTAATTGAAATGCACATCCTGATTTTAGAAATGTTCAAATGTTAAAAAATGTGCATCTTAGAATCAGGAAAATGTATGCACGTATTATCTATGTTTTTCGAAATGGATATCTCTATGAGTACTATTATATGACCTATTTTTTAAAAAATCTGAACCACAAAGTGTAGCCATCTTTCCACATCAATAAAGGAATGCTCTTGCCACCAATTTTAATAGATGCATAATATTCCATTGGACAGATATATCATAATGCATTTATTCCTCACTGAAGGGCATGAAATCTTTATTATCAGTCTGATGCAAACACCTTTATAGATCCTCGTCCTTGTTTTCCTTGGATAAATCCCTTAAATCAGCACTGCTGGGCAGGAGAGTGGAAGTTCTTTGTCCAGAGTTGACTGTCACTAGCTCGCATGCTCCCCAGTGGCAGGACCTGTCGCTGAACCACCTGTGGATGAACCCGCGTGGGCCCTGTCACTGAGCCGGGTGCAAAATAAGGCTCCGGGAATGATTGACTGACACATATCGATTTTTTAGTAATAACAAGTCAGGAGACGGATCTTGCATGAATAGTCTGCCGGGAACTGAGATGCATGATTAACTCAAGTTTCTGCACCTAAGATTAAAAAATTAAAAAGCATAGTTTTGGGAGTCAGGGTGGTCTCAAACCCCAGCACTGCTATTCAGTGTGTGATGTAATCTCCCTGAGCCTCAGTTTCCCCATCTCTACAACATCATGATACATCCTTGGCAGGCCTGTGTGACTGGGTGTCTGCCTCAACTCCTTGCAGCATCTAGGAGGATAGAAAACCTTGGCAAGGTCATCCCAGGCACCACTCCCCTAACAGTGCTCATCCCTGGGGAGACCTTGAGTCTAAACTGAGGCGCATAGGGGGCACCTGAGGGCTCCAGGGCCTCTGAGAACAAAAGCGAGAACATCTGTGCCTCCACGGGCTCTGGGTGCCCTGCGAGCAGCTTCATCACTGCTCACCCTTTCAAGTTCAGCTTACATTCCAAGGAAGCCTTCCCTCCATTCCAACCCCAGATTAAGCCCCTCTGCCCTGTTCTGTAACCTGTATGACACTTGCCATCATTAGGGTGAATCAAAGGATCTTGCGTGAATACTCTGCCAGTAGCTGACCGTTTAGACCTACGCCAATGTCAGTTTTCTGTGGTATAACCTGATAAATATTTATTGTGTTATCTCTTCAGTGTTGGGCCCCCTGACATTTAGGAGAGGCAACTGTCCGTGTTGCTCACTGTAATTTCAACCTAGCATCATACATGGACACAGATTACAGCCTCGATACTGTGATGAGTGAATTAATAATTCAATTGCAGGTCGGGATTGAACCCGTCTCTCTGGGAGAGTTTAAGCAACTTGGCACCAAATCTACACTAACATGGGGGCTGCCTGCCTACCACGTGTCTCCAGCCATGGGTTGCAGAGACACAAGCCAGGGGGCCAGCCCTGCTGAATGGACAGCAATGGCCCACAGTAGCAGGCTCCAGCCATCACACAATCTGACCCCAGTTCTCCAGGACTGTGTTCGGTTTCCCTGGGAAGCGGCCAAATGGCAGCCCGGTTCATCTAGATGGAGAGACCCAAGATTTGGGGCGAGACCTCATCCCCACTGGCCAGGTGTTCCAGCCTCACGGCCTGCGCACTGTGCACCTGCGGCCACACGGTGGCAGTGTTGGAACCGACTGGGCTCTGGAGGAGTTGAAGGAAGCCTCAGCCTCGCTGGGAGAGATGCCCTTAGAGGCCGCGTGGCTGCATGTGCATACTGTGTGCACAAAAGGGTGTGCATGCAGGATGGGCTGCAAGTGTGCGTTGTGTCAGCATGTGTAGATGCCTGTGTGTGTGTGTGTGGGGGGGGGGATATCTGGGGTGTATGTGTGCATAGGCCCAAACATGCACTTGTATTTCTGCGTGTGGGTGTGTGTGGGTGTTTTCATGCCGCTGGATTGTGCATGTGGGGTGTGTGTGTGTGTGTCCATCCATTGCAGTGAAGGGAGAGCCACTGGTTGTGGACATGTGTATATCTGGGTATCAGGATACACTGAGGTAGGAGTCTTCCCGGGCTTGGTCTCTCTCCTCTGGCCTTGCCTCTCCCACCGTCATCTGCATGGACAACTGTTTTGATTCACTCCCAAGCCCCCAGCCTCGGGCACCAGCAGGCATAGACCCCCTTAAGGTGCCCTGCTCCTCCTCCTGTCCTTCCTGCCATGCCTCCACCCTGCCAAGCACCAGCTCCTGCAGGTTCAGATCTTTACCCAGATGTACCTGCAGGGCTCTAAGCGTGTGTTGCAGAGCCGGAGGACGGGGGTGGAAAATTACCTCCTGACCCCTGTTTCCTGGTGGAACCAAAGCCCCACCCCAGCACCTGCCTCTGGTAGCCTTTCTTCTGCCTGTGGGATGAAACTCTTCTCTCTGGGGAAGGTGCACCCTTATGGCTAGGACCCCGGTGGGTCCTAAAAGGGCAGACTTCACTGCTTGGCCAGGTCTCCTGTCCTCAGACTAGAGGACCGTAACGATGGGGCTCTGCGTCTCCCTCTGCCCTCAGGGTGGAACCACGTCTCAGGTTCTATCGCCCAGTCCTGGAGAGAATGTGGGGATCCTGTCCTTCTCCAGGCCCCGCCTCTTGCCCTGTGCTGGCATCTTGCAGCATGGGGGCCAGCACCCTCCCAGCCCGCCCCTCCCCCTGCTGGGCAAGAACCTGGAGTGCCACGTCTGGCCACGTCTGGTTACCCTTCCCCCCGTGGTTATTAATAATTGGGTATTAGGTGAGAGGTGACTATTGATTCCGGCGCGGGCAGCTCCTGGTCGGGGTAATTTATGGAAACACTGGCGTCCCTGGTGATAAATAATGAGGTGATCACAGAGATGGGTCACTAGTGAGTGGCCTCCATCGGCTGCCCTGTCCACTAACACATAGGCTCGTAAATGGAGGGAGAGACGGAGAGAGACCAGGCCAGCTTGTAAAGACAAAGGATGCGTTGATGATTAGAGGCGCCAGGGATACGGGGAAAGCAGAAGCACGAGTCAGCAGGGTCCACGCGGCAGGGGCTGGTGGGAAAGGGACAGGAAGATGCAGAGAGGACAGAAGAACAGACAAGGACACAGAGCAAGAGACAGGGCAGGGGAGGGAGAAGAACAGGGAGGCAGACATAGAGTGACACACAGGGGCAGGGAGAGCTAGACAAAGCCAGAGAGGATGAGCAGCAGGGAACGGCAGAGCTGGGCAGGGCAGGGACAGTGGTGGGCACACTCAGGGGCAGAGACAAAGGGAGACAGGCCTCTGGAGTGCTGAGTGCCTACTAAGTGCTGGCTCTGCTCTGTGTTCTCAGGGCATTGGCTCATGTTATCCTCCTGATAGCCCTGAGGCAGTGAGTCAGAGCATGCACTCCGGAGCCAGACTGCCTGGATTCAAATCCCAGCTCTTCCCCTGGCCCTGGCTGTGTGACCCTGGGCAGGTCACTTCTCCTCCCGGTCCCCAGCTGCCCTCATCTGGAACATGGCACCTACCCACGCCAATCGTGGTTGTGAGTGTTAAACAGGTCCACGTCTGCATACTTGGGGACCAGTGCCTGGTACTAGTGGGTGCTGTACAAATGTGTGCTATTGTTTTCCCTGGTTCTAGTTGATTTCCTGCAATTCCATTTGACTTGACTCTCTTCCATTCCACAAGGTGTCTAGTTTACAACACACGAGTCAGGAAAAATGAGATAAGGGACGACGGGTGGCTTTGGGGAGACACCCTGCAAGAGGAAAGGTTTGACTTGAGTGTGGAGGTGGAATTCGAGGAAACAGCATTCCAGATTGTGGGAACGGCTTATGCAACAGCATGGCAGAATTTCCAGGTTGCAAAGACCCTTGAAGGCCCAGTGCATCCAGCAATGCCTGGATTCCCTCTGTAATTTCTCCCCGCAGGGTCACCCAGTTGGCCATCTCCAGGGATGGGACCTAACTCTGAGAAGGTCCTTCCTCAAAATCAGCCTTTATGTGCTACCTGCCAGCTCCCTCCACTCCCTACTCCTATCAGCCCTGCAGAGGTAGGCAGTCAGTAACCAGGAGCTCTTCGCAGCCCCCTCCTGCCCCCAGCATCAGGTGCAGCCCCTCTCAGCTGCTCCTGATGCTTCTCCTCGTCGATCGGCCGGCCTGGCCCCTCCAGCTTCAGGCAGCTCCTTGGCTGGCTGCTCGCCTGGGCTGCTCTCACAGAGGCAAAACCAGCCACCCGGACTGTTCACTAGACCCAGTGCTCAAACTCTGCTGCCCAGAGTCCCGGGGTTCTTGGAGAGTACTGGGGTCTGCCCCGGGGCTGAGGGGTGACTCCTCTCCCCTCCAACTCTGTGATCTGTTCCAGGTAGAAAAAAACCATGGACCCCGCTAGTCTGCAGGCTGTGGAGGCTGCTGCCCAGATGGGAGGCAGCCTAGAACAGCGGCACTAACTCCGTACATCCTGGGTTGGTGTTCTGGCCCTGCTGCTCATCGCCCAGGTGACCATGCACAGGTGCTGCGACCTGCAGGAGCCCCACTTCCCTCCTGTGTCACAGAGCCTGTGAGGAAAGTGCCTAGCAGCAGAGGAAAAGCCCCTTTAGCGGCCCCTCCCTCTCCTCCCACCATGGCCCCTTTTCCCACACACCTTGGGTAGCCTGAGACTCTCTCCTTTCCGCGTCTAGGACTCAAATAAGGAGCCCCTATGGGTCCCGGACACATTGCCTTGACACGACCGAGCTCCTCTCTCCTTGTTCGGGCTGTGGACCCAGCGGAGCTCTCTTGCTCCTACTCTGTGGGACCTGTGAAGGTACCACCTCTACCTTCATGCACAAGGAAGTGAAACATAGCAGAACAGGATGGGGCCTGGGACACTCCGTGGAGACCCCACCCCCCGCCCGCCCATGGACATTGGCTGTAGTCTTGGTGTAATTTGCTTGTGTCTTTGTCCATCCCACATTTCCCCATCTCGCCTAAGCATGTACCGGGGGATCTCACCATGCGTTTCACAGGACCCCAGATCCCTTCTGACAGCCTCACTTCTCTGACCTATTGGGCTAGTCACCTTGTGGACAAAGACATGGACCAATCTGATGTGGCCTTTTCTTTTCTTGTTTGTTTGTTTGTTTGTTTTGAGACAGAATCTTGCTCTGTTGCCCAGGCTGGAGTGCAGTGGCATGATCTCGGTTCACTGCAACCTCCACCTCCCGGGTTCAAGAGATTCTCCTGTCTCTGTCTCCTGAGTAGCTGGGATTACAGGCACCTGCCACCACACCTGGCTAGTTTTTGTATTTTTAGTAGAGATGGAGTTTTGCCATGTTGACCAGGCTGGTCTCAAACTCCTGACCTCAAGTCATCCTCCCACCTCAGCCTCCCAAAGTTCTGGGATTACAGGCATGAGCCTGATGTGGCCTTTTCTTAGCAACCCCATTGCTTTCCTGGATTTACCACTTCTTCTTAGATGCTCATAGAACACCCCTTTATAGTCCATTCTAGATGTTTTTTTAGACAAGGTCTTTCTCTGTCACGCAGGCTGGAGTACAGTGACACAATGTGGACTCACTGTAGCCTCAACCTTCTGGGCTTAAGCAATCCTCCCATTTCAGCCTTCCAAGGAAGGAGCTGAGACTACAGGCATGCACCACCATGCTTGGCTAATTTTTCATTTTTTTTTTTTTGTAGACAAGAAGTCTTGCTATATTGTTCAGGCTGGCCTCAAACTACTGGGCTCAAGTGATCCTCCCACCTTGGCCTCCCAAAGTGTCAGGATTACAGGCATGAACCACTGCACCTGGCCTCATTCTGGAATCTTAACTGAGCTAGTGAAACTCATACAATACTATTATTACTGAGCAGAGCAGTTAAGTCATTTTTGCTGTTGTTGTTTTCCCACCTTATAGGTCTCCAAGGACATAGTGGAGGATGGGTGGCTGAGCCAGTGTATGTGTCAGGGTGGGGAAGGAGGTGGAGGGGACTATGTGTGGAATAAGGAGTGGATACTAGCTCTTGGCAGAAGAGCGTTGAACACGAGGTTAACGAGCCTGGGTTTATTTTGTGGGTAGTGGAGACCCACAGAAGCCTTCTGAGGTTATACCTGAGCAGCTGGAGGATTACCCTGATGGTGGGTGTAAGATGGATGGGACTGGGGGAGTGTGGAGGCAGGAAGACCTGCACAGGGTCTGGGGAACCAGTCTGGGAGAACGGAGGAGAGGCCAGCATAGCACAGTGGGGAAGGTGGAGAGTAGAGGAAAGGTTTGAAACCAGTTTGGAGGCAGTCCTGGCTGAATTTGAGTTGACTGCACGGGGTTGGAGTGGGAGAGGGAGAAACCAGATCTGATCGCTGGTTTGGTATCCCATTAAGGGAGGAGTGAGATGCTGCCACTCATAAGGGGAGAAAGCAGCTTGGCTGAGGGTCAAGGCCAAGAGGCAGATGGGGAATTCAGTGGTGACTGTGTGGAGTTGGAGGAGCCCGGGAGATATCATGTCCGGGAGGACCCTGGACATGACAGATGCTCAGGAGTGTGATCTGGCCAGAGATAGAGTCAGGGTGGGCAGGCAAGCCTGGGGGTCAGAACCACTAGAGAGAATGGGGTGCCTGGCAGAGCCAGTGCCTGCCCAGCATTGCTTCACCCCTGCATGGTGAGGCTGGGCCTTCGTGGCTGCTTCTTCCGTCAGACTGGGAAGTCTGGGAGCTCCTCAGGGCAGAGAGCACTGTCTGTACCCAGCCCAGAGACCCGGTGCCAGCACACAGCCTGGCACCTGGCAAGTGTAGGTCCCTGGGGAAGGCAAGAAGGATGCAGCATGGAGCTGAGGAAGGCACAGAGGGGCAGGAGGAGGAGACCTCTGGGACGGGGTGCAGCCCATCAGAGCCTCTGGGGAGTAGGGGGCACAGCAGAAGGGTGTGGTTTTGGGGAAGCAACGGGAATAGATACCCACTGGCACCCACAGGGGCTTTTATCTCACACTGTTTCCTCGCCAGCCCTGCAAGGTGGATTCTGTGACTGCTTTCACAGATGAGGGACGGGGCCAGGATTGGAGCCCAGATCTTCAAGGAAAACAGATCTTTTGCTAAGGAGAAAAGCATGGATCCAGTAGGGCCGCCCCAACTCCGAACCCTGGCCTTCCCAAAGCCCCCCACCCTTCTGACTCTGAGATGAGACCTCTGGGTCTCCAGGGCCCCTCCTGCCTTCTTACACAGCATACTCCTCTCAGGGTCTTGTCCGTTGTCCTCCCAAGGCCACACGGCTGGTGGTGGAGGCAAGGTTCACATCAGGTCTGTGTCGCCAGGCTGCCAGGCCCTGCCCTGCGGCGCCTTCCACAGGACAGAGCTTTCACGCTCACCCCTGGGGGCTCTGTTTAGGGTTTCCAGGCGAGGCCTCCCCTGCTCCCCTCCGCTCCCCACCCGCGGGCCCCCTGCGCCCGACTGTGTTCCAGCCCTGGGCCTCATGGACACGGTTGGTGTAGGGGTCTGTCTCTCCCTCCCGGGCCCAGGGGGTTCCTTGGGCGGGAGCGGGGTGGACCCATCTGTATCCTCTGCGCAGGGCCTGGCACAGAGGAAGAACCAGGGCCACGTGAGTTGAAAGAAGGAACCCACAGGGGAGACGAGGGCGAGAGGTGTCCCCCTCCAGGGCCCTGCGGGGCACGCTGAGCTCCTCCCGTCGGGGGTCGGCCCCAGGCTGGGCGGGGCGGGGGGGGGGGGGGGGGGGGGGGCTTTGTTCCCGACCTCCAACCACAGGGAGAATAAAGTTTGTGAAATATTAGTTTAATAAGACATGCGACTACTATTAAGGATCCGAGCGGTCCTAATTTATTATTCATGTGGCTGCGTGATTTAGGGGCGAACGGGTCCGCGGAGGCTCGGCTCGGCAGCCTCTCCGCTCGCTGCTTCCCCTGCCCGCCGCTCCCCACCTCCTCGCCCCCTACACCTGCCCGCACGCGCAGACCAGACGCATCTTCCTGGCCCGGCCTGGGGTCTAAGGTGGGGCTGCGGCCACGCCTCCTACACCTGCTCTGGGCCCTGCGGCTGCACTGGAATCGCCCAGTACCAGGAGGAAGGTTTGGGGCTGCCCCATTCCGCGTGCAGAGGCCTCTCCCCAGCTCTGTGGCCAACTCTTATTGGGGGTCCCTCTTTTGTTCCATCACTTCCTTCTGTCTTCCTTCCCTCCTTTTTCCCTGGGTCGGGAACCTCAGCAAGGAAGGAGAATGGAATCCCAGGTGGGTGCAGTTCAGTGGACATGTTGGGAGAGTTGGGAGGGGAAGGAGCTGTGCCTGCCCCAACCTGCTGTGTGACCCCAGGCAGACCGCTTGCCTTCTGCGACTCTCAGGGACCTCTCTAAAACTAAAGGTTGGAATGGATCCCCTGAAAGTTGCTCAGCTTTTTGAGGTGGGTTGGGGAGGAAGTACAATGTCCATACAGTGAAATGTTACCTATACAAACTTTGAATGTTGATCAATGTACACATCCGTGAAATCAACACCCCAATCAGGATACAGAGCTTTCCCTACCCCATTAGCTTTCTTCTTGCGCCCTTGAAGGCAGGAAGCTCCCTCTCCTACTCCCAAAGGCAACCACTCTTCTGAGTGCCTTTGCCATAAATTAGTTTTGCTTGTTCTTGAACTTCATATCAATTAAATCATACAGACATGTACTCTGTTTTTATCAGTAGTCTGTTCATGTTATTGCTGAATAATACTCCACTGTATAACTGTCATAGATCCATTTACCTGCTGATAAGCATGCGGGTTGTTTCAGTGTTTGGCTATCATGAATAATAATAGCTTCTGTGAAAATTTGTATATGGGTCTTTTTGTTGTTGAGTAAATACTTACGAGTAAAATTTCTAGCTCAAATGATAAGCATATATTTGGTTTTGAAAGCGACTTTGAAACTATTTTCCAAAAGTTTGTATTTACACTCTCACTGGCTAAGTTAAGTTTTCTAGTTGCTCCACATCCATGTCAACACTTGGAATTGTCAGGCTTTTAAATTTTAGCCATTCTATTGAGTGTAGTGCTGTCTCATTGTAGTTTTAATTTTCACTTCCCTTATGACTAATATTACTGATTACCTTTTCAGGTAATTAAAGGTAATTATTGACCATTTGTATATTTCCTTTTGTGAAGTGTATATTTTACTTATTTTGGGGAGGATTATTTATCTTTTTGTTACTGATTTGTAGGATGTATTTTTATATTAAAAAGCAAAAGCCAGGTATGGTGGTGTGCACCTGTAGTCTCAGCTACTCAGGAGGTTGAGGCAGGAGGATCATTTGAGCCTAGGAGTTTGAGGCAGCAGTGAGCTATGATTGTGCCATTGCACTCCAGCCTGTGAGACAGAGTGAGACCTCTGTCAAAAAAAAAAAAAAAAAAAAAAGACAAGCTCTGTGCTAGATATGTCTATTGTGAATATTTTCTCCAAATTTGTAGCTTGCCTGTTAATTAACAGTATCTTTTGATAAGCATTTTTAACTTTAATAAAGTCCAGTTTATCAACTTTTTCTCTCAGTTCATGCTTTCTTCTGTCCTCTCAAATTAATCTTTGCCCAGGAATGTATTTCTCCTATAATTGCTTGTAGAAGCTTTATAGATTTAGCTTTTATGCTTCATCTTGAATTAATCTTTGTGTGGTGTGAGGTAGGGGTTGAGTTTTTTTCCACATTCATTTATTCAGTTGTTCCAGCACGAATTGTTGAAAAGCCTTTCCTTTTCATATTGAATAGCCTTGCTGCCTTTGTTAACAAAAAAAAAAAAAAAAATCAATGGATTCTCTACCTGGGAGTCTGTTTCTGGACTCTATTTGAGTCTGTTGATCCATTTTTCTGCCCTTGTGCTGGATCTCACTGTCTTGATTACTGTACCTTTTGAGTAAGGTTGAAAATCAGATAGAGTGAATCTTCTTTTTAAAGATTAATGATGGTATCTATCATAGGTCCTTTGCTTTTCCACATAAATTTTAGAATTGGCTTGTCAATTACTGCTGAAGGTCTGTTGAGACTTCGACTGGGATCCAAATTTTTCCACATGTCACTTTATACAGGGTCTCAGGAGACTACCTGGCTCCCTTGTCCCTGGTTTTGGTGCCCTACCCTGCCAGTTTGGCCCAAGCTCCAGGCCTGGCACTCTGAAAGTCCCTGAGCAGCCACCCTCAACTATCCCTCCTGCTAATATCATTTCCTGAAAACTCACTATTTCACCTAGGACATTGTCTTTTAATGGAAACCAGCCCAGAGAGAAGACTGGGGTATCCAAGAACCCAGAACCGCACACCCATTGTGAGAGTGCAATATAGTCCTAGAGGTAAAGAAACAAGAGTCATTGCCTGGGTTGAAATATTATTATCTCTGGGATTTGCTTCAAAATAATTGAGGGAGAGTGAATGGTAAAATGGATGAAACATATCTGGTCATGAGCTGATTGTGATTGAAACCCATGATGGCTGCCGAGGGCTCATTATATTATTAGCTCTACTTTTGAATGTTTGCAATTTTTATGGTAAAAATTTAAAAAATATATCCTCTCCAATGAGGCAACCTCCTCCCTCCCCTCCCATTATTTCCCCCAAGCCAGAGCCTAGGCCCTGCTGCTCTTTGGTTAATGACAACCCCTTGGCCATCTGCAGCGTCCCCAGTGGCCACTCTGTCCCCATGCCCTGTGCATCACGGAGCAGACGCTGACCCTGTGGGGGCGTGACCTTGCTGTGCAGTTGGCCGGATCCGGGTGTCTCCTGATGTGGAGTCGGCAGGTGGGTTTCCACATCACCTCAAATGATTTTTAAGATGATTGAACTAGAACAGCTGCCACCCACAGCCCAAGGCAGGGCCCCAGGCCAGCTCCAAGCAGCAACAGCCAGTGTGGCTGGACACTGAGAGTAGGGAGGGGGTTGCAGGAGAGGAGGTCGGAGAAGGGGGGCAGAGAAGGGAGCAGATTGTGGAGGGCTTCAGGGCTGTGGCTGGCCTTTGGCTTTTACTAGAAGTGGGGTGGGCCCCTTGGAGGAGGGCTTGGAGTGGAGAAGCAGCAGCATCGGCCCTGTATTGTGAGAGATGCCTGGGGCTCATGTGTAAACTGCTGGATGGAGGCAGAGAGATGGGTAGAACGCTGCCATGGCCATCCAGGTTGGATGTGACTGACACAGGCTTGCACTAGGGTGGCGGTGGTGGAGGTGGCCTTTTGACCACTTTTGTGGTCTGGTTGGGGATGAATGTCAAGGGCATTGCTGACGAGTTTCCTTATGGGTTGGAGGTGAGCTGAGGGAGAAGGGGAGGTGTCAAGAATATCTCCCAGGTTTTGGCCTGAGCAGCTGAGACAATGGGGTTGCCATGGAGGAGGGCTTAGGGAGGACAATCAGGAGTGTGGCTGTAGCCATGTCAGGTGTATGGTGCTTGGTGCACAGTCACGGGGAGTTGTGGAGTGGGCCGCTGTGTGTGAGGGCTTGGAAGCAGAGACAGGCCAAGGCTGGAGGCTAAACTCGGGGACTCCGCCATGTGACAGGATTGGAAGCCATAACACAGAAAGGGGCCACCTGAGGAGTGCATGCAGCTGGAGGTGTCTGAGGCCTGAGCCCTGAGCACGTCAAGGTTTTAGGATGAGAAGAGGAGGAACCAGCAAAGGAGGCCAAGGAGGATGGTCAGGGAGGTGGGAGGACAACCAAGAGCATCTTGGAAGCCAAGCAGAGGCAGTGTTTTCGGGAGGAAGGCGCGAACAACCATGTCAAGTGCTGGCCAGAGGACAGATATGAGTGAATTTGGCAACAAGGAGGTCAGGAGGTCACTGGAGACCTTGACCAAGGGCACTTTGGTGTGGTGGCAGAGTGAAAGCCTGGTAAGACTGGGTGCCAGAGAGGATGTCGGACCCCTCCTCCACCCTCTCAGCAGTTATTCCAAACTTTTCCCATGTCCCCAAGGATCCCCTCTCCCCACTCCTCCACTTGCTCTATGGAATCCATTTCATCTCACAGTCAGTGGACAAAACAGAAGTCACAGGTTAGAGCTCCCACCTGCCTGTGCCAAACTTGCACATCTCTTGGACTCACAGCCTCTGCCCTGCTTCCCCCAGGCCTCAGGAGATTGGTGGTCTCTGCTACTGCAGGGCGCTGTCTCTGCCTGTGCCCACACCCCCATTTTATCTCACCTGCACTGAAGGCCCTCCACCAAGAGCCCTCCTTTTCTGGGGTCCCCAGCCGCTCCCCCTCCCTGGCACATCGTGCTATGAAACCTTATGTTGTCCCATCTCTTAAAATTTCCCCAGAAGCAAATTTCTCTTTTCATCAAAGTTCTCAATTTCCTTACTCTGCCAACTTTCTTAAAATAGTCTACGTGGGATCCCTTCATGGGCTCATGGCCTGGTAAGTGTCACCCTGCAGAGGGTGGCGGGGGTTGCAGGTGCTGCCCCTGAGCTCATTTCCCCAAAGTGACATCTTTTTAGATAAGAGGTGCACAGAAGGCACCAAAAAGCAAGGCTTGGCTTAGAGATCTACTCCCTCCCTCAATGGTGAGTCCGACACTCCACCCAACCCTTCACCCACTGCAGTCTAATTTTGTTTCCTGAGTCTTCACTGAAGACATCTAGAACGATGCTTCCTGCTTCCTTGGTTCCTCTTGCACTCCCACGGGGCATGGCCAGGGATGGGCCACACTGCACCAAATAGAGGAGGCTGCATGAGATGGGAGGGTGTCTACCTGGGATGCCCCCACAGACACCAGAACTGCCTGCCACAGTCACAGCCCAAACTAGTCTGGCTGGAGCAATTTGTAAAAATGCACGGGTTAGGGTAAGAGATTCTTAAGCAAGGCTGTCAATAGGGCAAAGGAGGTGGTGGCCTTTCCGGTGGTGCTGGCTGCATGGAAGCAGGTGAACACCCAGGTTTAACAGACTCTTGCAGTACTAGAGTTTGCATCAAAGAAGGAAGCTGGGTGTCATCCCTGAACCAGGGATGAGCCACGGAGGAACCAGCTGGAGTTGCAATTCCAGAGCCCTGACCCTCAGCCTCATTACCCATACACCTCAAATTGAGGCCTCCTTCCCTGCTCAGCCTTCGCCCCTTCCCTGGAGGAGGCCAGGGTTGCACACAGCACACTGCACCCCCAGCTCCAGTCGGGAGAGAGGAGTTGAATATTCAGTATCTGGGGAGACAATAAAAGTCCCAGGAAGAACCTGGCTAAGGCAATTACCTCTGCATAAATGCATATATTATTCATCCGTGGCTTTGAATATATAAATAATACTGATACAATTTGCATGCGTTAAAAGGAGATGTAATTACCCACTGATGCCTGTGAGCGCCTGGTACCCACCGGCCACATCCCAGGCCTGCTGCCCCACCCCCAGTGGCCCACCTTTGCCCTTCTAGAGACAGAATACATCGCATATGGTTTTCTGCAGTTGTAAGGAAGAGCCAATCTTGAATGTCCCCGAAGGTTTGGTTGGACTGTGCTTTTTCAAGAAACTGTGGGCTGCTTTGCTGCCCGACTCTGTTCTGCAAACTTCGGGCTATGTTAATGTGATTATAATAATTGTTACTTTTAAAATCACATTTTTAGTTACAAAATAATAGATGGGTCTTGTATAAAATTTAGAAAATAGGTAAGTTTGAAAACGAAAAAGAAAACTCATTCATTAAAGTCACTGCCCAGACAAAACCACAGTCCATGTCTGTCTTAGTTCCTGCCAGTCTCATAAACTTTTTTTTTTTTTTAACAAACTTGGGATTATATTATACATAATGTTTTGTAACCTGCTTTTATCTTTTATAATATGTCATAAATATATGAAGAAATAGAAAAGGCAAATAAGTATGAAAAGACAATCTCACTAGTAATTAAGGAAAATATGAATTATAAAAACAGTGAGACATAAATTTTTAGCTATCACATTGTTAAAGATTTAGAATAATGATAATCCCTACTGCTGGTATATGCATGCAGAAATAGGCTCTTCCAAACAATCATTGCTGGGAGGAGTGTAAATTGGAATTTTTTTCGAAGAATAAACTAGCAATATGTATCAGAAGGTTTAAAAATACGCATGCCTTTTGGCCTCCAAAATTCCGCTCCTTAGCATTTAAATAATCACAAAGATAGGAGAAAATATAACAATGTGAATCACACTATTTTATCATAGCAAAAAATTAGAAACAACTCTTAATAGGCCAGGGCTGGGAATTAGTGTAATAAGTTGTGGTCTATCTACAAAGCAGAATCCTTGCAGCCAATTACAGTTAACATAGACACACACACACACACACACATGCTCACCCTATACAATGATATGTAAAAAGGTGTTCCCAAAATACTATGTTGGGACTTCTGGCTAAATAGGGTAGGTTGAAAAAATGTTTTTATTTCTGCTTCCCCCTGAAATCACACTGAAATAAAAGGAATAAAAATGCATAAACCCACAAGGCAAAGTGAATGTGAGAGGAGATGAGAGACAGGAATTCGGGGGAAGTGGAGTGAGGATAATGAACTGGAGCAGATGATGAAGATGAGCATTATGAGCCAGCAGAGGGGATGCTGGCTTCCACAGCACAGCACCCCAGGAAGACGCAGCACCCTAGAAAGATGTAGGAGCTTGGAGCATCAGCTACCAAGGAAGATGAGGTTGAGGTATGGGGTCAAAGCAGGAGGATTTGTTTGGTCACTCATTCAACAAATATAGGAGATCTGCTATGTTCCAGGTTTCTGCTTTCGTGGAGCTTACATTCTAGTTGAGGAAACAAATAATAAGTGAAACATGTAGGATATTATACAGTGGTGAGAACCCTGGAGAAAAATGAGGGAGGGAAAAGGACAGGAAATATTACATTGGAGGGGTGCAATTTTAGAGAGGCCAGGGAAAGACTCCATGGAAGGTGACAGATGAGTCAAGACGTGGAGCAAGAAAGGGAATGAGCCATTCAGAAAGCTGAGTGCAGACTGTTTCATCAGAGGGGACAGCAAGTGCATAGGCCCTGAGACTGGAATGTGTCCGGCGTGTTTGAGGAACAGTAAGGAAGAAAATGTGGCTGGCGCCAGTGAGTGAGGGGAAGGCCAGTGGGAGATGAGGTCAGGGAATTAGCAGTGGGTCCTATTATGAAGAAATAGTATTTAAAGCTTGAGTGAATGAGATGACCAAGGGAAAGATTGTGGATAGAAAAGAAAGCCATGGGCCGGGTGCAGTGGCTCACACCTGTGATCCCAGCACTTGAGGAGGCTGAGGTGGGAAGATTGTTTGAGCTGGGAATTTGAGATCAGCCTGAACAACATAGGGAGACCCCATCTTTACAAAAATTAGTCAGATGCAGTGGCACACATCTGTGGTCCCAGCTACTTGAGGGGCTGAGGTGAGAGGATCTCTTGAGCCCAGGAGGTGGGGCTGCAGTGAGCCATAGTCGTGCCATAGCACTCCAGCAGGGGCAACAAAGCGAGACAGAGAGAGAGAGAGAGAGAAAGAGAGAGAAAGAAAGAGAGAAAGAGGGAGAGAGGGAGAGAGGGAAAGAAAGAGAGAGAGAGAGA
>NC_045447.1:12317777-12327717 GCF_002776525.5 Piliocolobus tephrosceles
GAAAGAAAGAAAGAAAGAAAGAAAGAAAGAAAGAAAGAAAGAAAGAAAGAAAGAGAGGGAGAAAGAAAGAAACCAGGGACTGGGCATGGCAACATTTAAAGTTCAGGGACAGGAGGGGGAACCCAGCAAAGGGTTCAGGGAGCAGCAGTCAAGAGAGGTACGAGGGAAACCAGGAGAGTGTCATGTCTTGGAGTTCAAGTAGAGAATGTGTCTCCAAGAGAAGAATGACCAGTTGGTGTGTATCCTCTGAGAGGTCAAGTAAGATAAGGTCTGGGAATTCAGACTTGGCAACATCGCAGTTGTCAGTAAACCTGAGGGACCATTTCAAGGGAGGGAAGTGGAGAATGAGTTCAAGAGAGGACAAGAGTAGAGCAAGTGGAGCAAGGGTTTAGACCAGCCGTGTCCAGTAGAAACAGAATGTAAGCTACCTATGTAATTTTAAAATTAATAGTATCCACATTTTAAAAATTTTAAAAGGAACAGGTGAGATTAATTTTATTAATATATTTTATTTAACCTAATGTATATAGAAATTATCTTTTACATATGTAATTGATATAAAATTATTAATGAGATAGTTTGCATTCTTTTTCAAATGATGTCTTTGAAATCTGGTGTGTATTTTACCCTTACAATGCACCTCGATTTTGCTGGCCACACTGCAAGTGCTTGAGAGCCACATATAGCTAGTGGCTGCCATACTGGACAGAAGATAGGTGTGGAAGTGAGGCTTTTTGGGTTTGGTTTTGTTTTGCTTTTATGAGAGAAATAATAGGGTGTTTATGTGTTGGATTTAGATGAGAGTTTGTAGAAAGAGCTGTGAGACCTCCCACCCACTCCCTGGCCTATTTTCCTAACCCACACAGCAACTGTCCCTCCCCTACCCAGCAAGAGAGTAGATAGATATTCTGTATATATTAGTTGCCAGAGGCTGGGAAGGGTGGGGGTGGGAGGATGAAGAAAGGTTTATTAATGGGTACAAACATACAGTTAGATAGAAGGAATATGTTCTAATATTCAGTAGCACAGTGGAATGACTATAGTTAACAACCATATATTGTATGTTTCAAAATAGCTAGATTTGAAATGTTCCCAACACAAGGAAATAATACATGTTCAAGGTGATGGATATTCTAAACACTCTGACTTGATCATTACACATCGTATGCTGGAATCAAAATATCACATGTACCCTGTAAATTGCAAATATTATGTATCAATAAAAATAAGTGAATGAAAAAAGTCAGCAGCTATCAACTCCAAGTTGCATAAGAAAGGAAATATTAATATAGTACACTACATGGCTTAGCAGTGAAGCTAAATACTGGCTGTGAGACTAAGGAGACTCTAACCCCACTGAACCCATCAAGATTTCTAACTTACAGAACTGTGAGCTAATAAATGGGTGTTGTTTTAAGCCACTAAATTTGTGGTAATTTGTTACAAAGCAATAGAAAAGCAATACAGCTTATGACAATAAGCATTGATTTGATTAATGAGTTTTCTGGTCAGCTGGATGGTTCTTGCAGTCTTAGCTGGGCTCACTCATGTGTCTCTGGTCAGCTGCAGATTGGATAGGCAGCTCTGCTGATCTGGGCTGGGGTCTGTCACATGTTTTGGGGTCAGCTGACTATAGGCTGATCTGGATGGCTTCAACTGGAACAACTTGGTTCTGCTTCACATGATCTCTCAGCCTGTAGAAAGCTAGCCCCTATTTGTTCGTATGACAGCAGGACAGGGGTCCACGGCAGTGGGAGCTGCTGGGCCTCTTGATTAACTGGCACAGGATTGCTTATGCTGCATCCTGTTGGCCAAAGTAAGTCAAAAGTCCTGTCCAGATTCAAGGGGTTGGAAATAAACTTGATCTCCTGAAAGGGATTTCTGCAAAGTTGCACTGCAATGGGTGTACCTACAGAAAGTACAAAAAATGGGGTTACAATATCCCTTGCTCTCTCATCCCTGAAAATCCCCACTTTTCACCCCAAGATATTCCACAGATCTATCCTCTGCCCCTCATCCTTGCTGCAATCAATTCACTGATGCCCATGTCACTCCTTGGTTCTCATTGATTTTAGCTCCTGGCTTGTTGTTTCTCTCTTCAATACTACTACTGTCTTATTCTGATGATTTCTGTGTGCTTGGAGATGATCCTTCTGACATCCTGGTCTCTCAGTGCCCAAGTTCCTTTCCTCCATGATCTCCACCCTACCTGGGCCCCTCCCTCCCAGGGTCATCCTCTAGACTTTGTCTTTACCAGTAGTCCCTTCATCCTTTCCATCTTATTCACCCTCCTCCCTGAATACCACCTTCTGTCCTTCCAACTCATTCCTTCTAGTGCCTCATCCCTAGCTATCCTTTGACCCCATAGAGACCTACAATTATTGATGCCATTTTCTCACTGTCCTTACCTTCTTTCCTCCCGTGTTAGGCTGTTCTTGCATTGCTATAAAGAAATACCTGAGACTGGGTAATTTATAAGAAAATAGGCTTATTTGGCTCATTGTTCTGCAGGCTGTACAGGAAGCATAGCAGCATCTGCTTCTGGGGAGGCATCAGGAAACTGCCAATCATAGAGGAAGGCAAACGGGGAGCAGGCATATGACATGGCAAGAGCAAGAGCAAAAGAGAGAGAGAGAAAGAGAGAGAGAGTTAGGATGGGAGTGGCACACACTTTTAAATGACCAGATCTCTCAAGAATTCACTCACTGTCGTGAAGACAGCACCAAACCATGAGGGATCTGCCCCCATGACCCAAACACCTCCCACCAAGCCTCACCTTCAGCATCGAGGATTACAATTCTGCATGAGATTTGGGTGAGTAAAATATCCAAACCATATCACCCATGACCCAGCTTCAAATTCACAGCCACACATTAAGATCTCTCCTAGTCTTCTTTCTCAACTCCCTTGTCCCTCTCTCACTTTGTCATATACATTTGGCAAGACCACAATCCGAGCGAAATCCAATTCCTTCTCAGCTGCCAATCAGCTGAATGTGACTGGAGCAAAACATACAACCACCCTCACTGCTCTTGCTTTAAAATAACACCAGGAATCTCAGTGGACCTTGATGTGGCCCAGCCATTGTAATCTACTCCCCTAGTCCATTCTGTCTCCCACCTCCTAGACTCTTTCAAAACTTCCTCTTTCCTCATTCCTTTGACACCTCCTCCACCATCATCTCTCTCTCTGTCAGATCCACCACCACATCTATCCACCCACCAGCATGTGCACCCATACATCCTCTGGCTTCCTTCCCATCCCTGTAAACCAACTCTCCAAAGTCAATCCTCCACTTGAGCACTGGATAGATTCTCCCCTTCCTGCCTACTCATGAGCGTTGCCCAGAAGTTCTCTCCCCTCTCTTACATCACCAAATTTTCCTCCCAATAGATCATTCTTCTTTTCCTGTGAACATGCCAGTACATGTCTCATGTTCATAGGACAAACAGCCCCTTTTGATTCTATCTCCCTTTTCAGCTACTGCCCTATTTCTCAACTCCCTTTGGCAGCAAAATCCTGCAATGTTAGCCATGCCCATTTTCTCCATTTTTCTTCCTTTCGTTCTTTCTTAAACCCATCATTCCTTGGAAACCATTCATATCCAAGCTACCAGTAACCTCCATGTTGCTAATTCTGGGGGTCACTTTTTCATCCTCACATTCTCTGAACTCTCAGCAGCATTGGGCACCGTTGCTCATTCTCTTGAAAACACATTCTTCACTTTCTTCACCTTACTCACTCTTCTGGCTTCCCTGTCACTTCACAGCTGCTCTCCTGTTTTGTTGGGACATCCTCCTAACTGCTCTGTGCCGACAGTCCTGTTCCCCTCTCACCCGCTTCTACTCTTGCATCCACAATGATCTCCCTGATATGGTTTGACTCTGTGTCCCCACCCAAATCTCATGTTGAATCGTAATCTTCAGTGTTAGGGAAGGGACCTGGTGGGAGGTGATTGGATCATGAAGGAGGATTTCACCTTTGGCATTCTCATGATTGTGAAGGAGTTCTCACAAGATCTGGTTATTTAAAAATGTGTAACACTTCCCCCTTCACTTTCTGTCCTGCTGGCCATGTGAGTATGTGCTTGCTTCTTCAACTTCCACCATGATTGTAAGTTTCCTGAGGCCTCTCCAGCCATGCTCCCTGTACAGCCTGTGGAACGGTGAACCAATTAAACCGCTTTTCTTTGTAAATTACCCAGTCACAGGTAGTTCTTTATAGCAATGTGAGAACGAACTAATACACTCCCCAAAGCTCAAATCTCATTGCTATAGATATCAGCAAGAATAGACTTTTTGAAATCTGTGTGTGGCACACTTCTATCACCTTATTGTTGTGCCATCACATGAAAAAATTTCAGAAGACATGGGCTGGAAAATTTCTTCAGTATCTTTGCAGGATGAGGCTGGGAGTATAGACTTTACAGGCTTCTTCTCATCTGTGAAAGCAAATCAGCTGCTTTCATGCTAGACAAGACAAGCATAAAATTCTTATGACACAAGATCTTTCCCTCATAACTCTGCACATTTTGCTTTATTGTTATCTTGTGTTTAGTGTGTATTGGACAAGTCTGAGCAAATCTAATTTTTGCTTGTCAGAGGCAACTTGTTTTTTGTTTGCCTAAATTTCTATGAGGTTTTATTCTTATAATAAAAACATCAAACAGAACATGTCTATGTGTATATTTCTAATAACTAATTTGAATATTTTAATCCATGGGTTTATTACTTTCTTCATTTTTGAAAATTTTCTTCTATAATATCTTTAATTATTACTTCTGGTTTTCTTCTTTCTTATTCAACAATATCAATTAATTCAACAGTATCTATTAGTTAACTATTGGTTACCAATTAATTGAGTCTCTTCTCTGTCCTCTGTCATTTATATCAATCATTTTTTAGAAAAACTGCTTTTTCTTCCTTGACTTTCAGAAGAGGTTTTCAAGTTTTCCTTCACAACACAGATTCAGTTTATTACAGGGTTGATTTTTTTTTATTAACGTTTCTAATTCTGGTTTTAACTATAATTTAGTTTTTCTTTTGTCTCACAATATTTCTAGACCTGATGCTATTCTATTTTCGTTTCTGCTGACCTCTTTGCTACATTCCTTTTCAACTCAATCTTTGGCCTTATCATCTTCTGTTTTCATAATGTTCATGTTTTCCTGACTCTTACTGAGAGAACAAAGCAAATGCTTTTTAACTCACTTTGGCTTCCTATAGCAAAATTTCCCTAAAAATCTGTGCTTCCTCTAGTTTCCACATTTCACAATGCCAAATCTCTTGATAACGCAGTACTGTTCCCTCCTTCCTCAAGGAGGCGCCTGTGAATGAGCTCCAGGTATCATTCTGATAGTTTCTTTCTTAATTTTATGATTTCTGTGGATTTTGTGACTTGAAGAGGAACCTCTTTGTTGAGCAACCAGGTCATGAGGACAATGCATTCTTGATTTCTCTGAACCCTGTAGCTATTTCCTTGCAGGAAATAATTAATGGACAATTACAATCTGCAGAATGCACCTCTTCTCTCCTCCTCTGTGGTTCTGTCTGGTCCAGTTTCTTCTGGAGTCTCTCAACCCCAGATGGGTGGCACCCAGCAGCACTTCTCTGCTGGGAACTACAGTTCAAGGAGGCTTAAATTCTGAGATGGGAGAATGATTTAGGGGGTAGGGGGTGATGAGGGGGACTCAAAACTGCTGCCCTAAAATGTCTCTGTAGAGCAGGGAGTTGCGTCCTTCTCAATCATTGAAATGGGCCCAGAAGAACGGACTGGTGAAGTAAATCCCCTCCCATCTTTTTCTTGTCTGTCATCTTCATTCTGCTCAGGGTTTTGTCCTTGCCTTGGCTACTGGAAATCTTTCCCATGGGCTGGCAGGTCTTTGAATCAGAGACCTGGTCCCAACTGCTCATGATGTCTGCCTTTCTTTGTGTGTGTGTGTGTGTGTGTGTGTGTGTGTGTGTGTTGGAGTTGGAATGGTAGGAGAGTGTAGAGCACATCTAGAAAGTCTTTTAGTTCATTTTACAAACTGGCATCCTTCCTATTATGTTCTAGATGCTCTCAAATCTATCCCATCATTTTATCCACAATAATGTGCTAGGTGAGTACTAATATTAGCCCATCTCGCTGATGAAGACACCCAGCCAACAGGTGATGGAGCTGGGATTCAAGGGCAGGTTCAGAGCGCTAAATGCCCATGCTCTCCCACTTTTTCTTAAATTGAGGTGAAATTCACATAACATAAAATTAACTATTCAAAAGTATACAATCCAATGGCATTTAGTACATTCACAATGTTGTGCAGCTATTACCTTTATATAGTTTCCGAACATTTTATCACCCCAAAAGAAAACCACCAGTCCACTGAGCAGTCACTCCACTCGTGCCCTTAATCACGCCTTCTCAGCCATGTTGGAAACTCCACCTTTGCTGGCCGCCCTGCTACCATTAGCCTGGGGTAGGTGAACCCTGTCACCCCCAACCTGCTTCAGGCCCATCCCCAATACTACCCCGGCAGCCTTGACCCTCCTCATGCCCAGGGCCTGAGCCCAGTTTCTGCCCTGACGTGAGGATCTCCTGAGTATTTTCTTACTCCTCCTTGTGCAGCTGCCTGCAGGAGCTCTTGGGGCTTCAGGGCCACAAAGAAGGAAGTTGGGGCCTTCCATGCCTCCTGGGCATGGGGCAGGGGGAAGACCTCCTTTCTTTTGGGAGGAAGAAACAGGAATGTACCAGGCAGTGGTGAGGGCGCTCACACACAGTCATCTTCCTTAATCCTTTCAGCAGCCCCTGGGCTCAACATTACCAACTCTTGGGTAAAAATGAGGAGTTGAGGCTCCCCAAAGCCACATAACTTGGAGCTCAGAGGCCACTTTCCCCAGTCCCTGTCCCACTCTGCCCAGCATCGCCCCCTCCAACCTCCCTATGAGCTATGGCCCTGGTCCTGCACAGTCTCTCCAGGTGACATTGTCTGGGGGACATCTCTGAGCCCCACCAGGTCCCCCCATTACCCAGAGTTCCTCAGGCTCAGTGGCTGTGAGTGATTCACTGAGTCTTATGCCTAGGGCTTAGCACAAGGAGCCAGAAGAATTTCAATTAAAGTCCATCTTCTTTGAACACATATACTTGGCAGGAATCCACATGTCCCATCAGAATCCTTTGTCTCCCTACAGAGAAACTTCTGGAGCCAAAACATTTTCAGTCTGACCTTGCCACAGCCAGAGAGAAACCTTGTCTGACAACCCCCTAGACAGGTCACCTGCTCATGTCTAGATGTAGTCCATGTTAATGGACACATGGTGGCCTGAAATTAATGATGAGGCACCCCAAAGACCTCTCCCATTAGCCAGCTTTGGTGGCGGCATGGCTGGCGGGCGTTTCTTTGCTCTTCCTTTCCTAGCTGTTAGCTGGTCTAGATCCCAGTTTGTGCAGGGTCAGCTATAACCTGGTCAATGAGACTGCAGGTTAAGAAAAGACAGCGTCTCTGCAGGCTTTCTGGCGCTTGCAGCACAGGTGCTTGGCTCATGGCAAGCCCCCCAGGGTACTGGCATCGCTGTGCATGCCCCATGCTACGGGCATGGCTGGCAAGTGGTTAAGGATGATGCTCAGGTCCAGCCAGGAGACCTGGCTTGATGCCTGCCTAGCCTCTCTTCAGCTGTATCATCCTGGGCACACTACTTCGTATCTCTCAGTTCTCTCTAGAGCGCCGTACTTTCCAGAGTTGCGAAGGTAAACATGAGATAGCATACGAATGCTTGATAGAGCGCCTGGCTCCTCGTAAACATCAGTCAATGCCAGCTGTATTTATTTAGGTTAGGCCAGCGTTATAGGCATTATTCACTATTATTATTATTATTATTCTTAATTGTGGAACCTATGCATGTTGTCTATGGGGACTGCAGAGTATTCATATTTACAAACCTGTAGGATTGCATATTTACAGGTTTATGTTCTTAGAGTTCAGGCTTCTGTCTACATTCACTTGCCCCTCTCTCCCTCCCTCACTAAGTCCCCAACTCATCTCCAAACACCTTCTCTGGGCTAGAGGCAAATCAGGGAAGGTGCTGCCTTGGTCTAGCAAGGTCAGTGTATGTCCCTGTGTGTCTGTGTCTCAGTGTGTGTGTGAACTGGTGTGTGACTGTGGGTGTCTGTAGTGATGACTCCACACGTCTGTATGCTGGTGCATGAGTGTGTCTACGTGTGCATTAGTCAGATTGGGCTGTTATAACAAAATACCACAGGCTAGGTGGGCAAACAACAGATACTTATTTTCTCACAATTTTGGGGCTAGAGTTCATGATCAAGGTGCCAGCAAATTCAGTTTTTGATGAGGGCTCTCTACCTGCCTTACAGACTCACTGGGTCCTCACAAGGCCTGTTCTTCGGGCACAGGCAGGGAGAGAAAGATAAGGAGAGGGAAAGGGAGAAGACGAGAGGGAGAGCGAGAGATTGAGCCTCTTCCTCTTTTTATAGGGGCAACATTCCTTTCAGATTAGGGCCCCACCCCTTCAACTTCATTTAACCTAATTACCTCCCTAAAGGCTCAGTCTCTAAATACAGTCACAGGGGGTTAGAGTCTCAACATACGGATTTTGAGGGGACACAATTTAATCCATAACAATGTGGGATTCCGCATCTGGTGAAGGTAGATGTGTCTGTCCAGGTTAAGGCCCATGTGTCGGTCCACACATGTGTCTGCGTCTCTGCGTGCAGCTGGGCTGGGAGGGGGGCTGGTGAGGAGCCGCACCTGTCAATCACCCCCTCCCGCCTGAGGTGGAGTGAGGCAGGCCGGGGCGCCAACAGAATCAAGCGTGGGCTCCTCTCTGCCGATCAAGATCTATAAATAAAGTTGTCTCCCTGGCATGTTCCACACCACACGCAGCTCTTTAATAAAATTGGCTGAGATTTGTGGATAAGCCTGAAGCAAAGTCAATGCTCGGTGTCAATCCCACGCTAAGAGGGGCCTTCGGGGTCAAGCTGCTTCCTGGATATGATTCCATATCAAAGATGTGTCAGCCGGGTGCTAACCAGCTCTTGCTGTTCACGGAGACACCCAGCACTGGCTGGGTTCGCAGTGGGGTCCCCGGGCCAGGGTGCCAGTGTGGAAAATGGAGAGGGGACTGAGGGGAACATAGCCAAACCAGCTTCTCTGTGGGACTCAGCCACTCCTGAGGCTGGGGGACTCACAGGCCTTCCCTGTCTGAGAAGCAGGGAGGATGGGAGGTCACAGCTTCGCTTTGCTACTCTTCAAAGCCTCCATCTTTCAGGTCTGGAGGGGGCATCTGTTGAGGGGATGCAGCCAGTGTCTTCCCATATCTCCTCTACTCCCCAGAGGCTGCGGGGAGCCTCTACCCAAAGCCACACACACAGTCTGCCAAGCGCAGGCGGGGGTCACCTGGCTTCTCCAAGCTCGCAGCTGGTGGCTGGAGTGACCAGTGTGTGTGGAGGCCCTTGGGGGATCCTGTCCAGCCCCAGGCCTCTTGGGGAGGATGAACATCTAATAGGCATGCTGGCCACACTCGATGAGGCAGAAAAAAGGGGAAATCAAAAGAAGTTTGGTTTAATTAAGTATCAGGGAAGATTTATGCAACTTCCTCTCTCTGTTATAAATATTAATGAGGGCAGCCGGCAGCCAGCTCCTGCAGCATCCACCACCGGGCTGGAGGGAACCAGGAGGGTCTGGGGCTGGGGAGGGCAGCGGTTGCCCCTCAACACACACACATACACACCGCACACACACAGACACACACCACACAGACGCACATACTACACACTACACACACCATACACACACACAACACACAGACACACCATACACGCACACACCACACACACACACACCACACACACCATACACACAACCCACAGAGACACACACACACCACACAGACACACCACACACTACACACACCATACACACAAACACACAGACACACACACACCA
>NC_045447.1:12328117-12337637 GCF_002776525.5 Piliocolobus tephrosceles
CACATACACCACACACACCCCACACACAGACACATATATAGATGCACATACACACCACACACAGACCACACACAGAGACACACACCGCACACACACCACACACACTGACACACCACAGACATAGACACAAACACAGACACACCACATAGACACATCCCCTCACACCCCCCACACACACACACACATTGGGTGCCGCAGTGCCTACCTGGGGCAGCCAGTGGGTTGGAAGTCCGCTGCCAAGCCCTCAGCCACTGGGCCAGGAGGTCTGAGAGAGTGGCTGGCCCCTTCCTGCCTGCTGGCCAGGCTGGGGTGTGGGCAGGGCTCCTCTCGGCAGCCTTGGCCTTCCCTCTCTGGTGACTGAGTGAACCCCAGGCTGAGAGGAGGCAGGAATGTCACAGTGAGTGGCAGGGGTGGGGTCTGTGTGTGCTGGGGAGGGGGGTAGGCACCAAGGGGAGGCACTCCTGGTCTGGGTTAGGATGCCTGGGAGTGGAGTCGGGGGTCATATGTGCGTGTGTGAATGAGGCCTAGGATGAGAGGGTGGAACGGGGAGTCCCATGAAGGGCTGCATTAGGATGGCTTCCTGGGGACACGGGGGTGGGGACAGGAGGAAGGGAGGCCAAGCAGGGCTGCCGTGTCAGCAAAGTCCCATGGAGGTCACTGTATTAGGCAGGGTTCTCCAGAGAAACAGAACCAACAGGATGTGTGTGTGTGTTTGGGGGTGGGTGTATAAAAGGTTTATTTTAAGAAATTGGCTCACACAACTATGGAGGCTAAGAAGTCCCAAGATCTACTGTCAGCAAACTGGAGGCCCAGGACGGCTGGTGGTGTAAGTTGCAGTCTGAAAGCTGGCAAGCACCAGACCCAGGACTTGCCAATGTCTCCATCCATGTCTGAAGGCAGGAAAAAAGCGACATTCCAGCTCCAGCAGTCAGGCAGGAAACATTCCCCTACCTCGAGGACGAGTCCATCCTTTTCTTTAACCTGATTGGATGTGGCCCACTCTCACAAGGGAAGCTATCTGTCTCCCTCCGTCTACCCATTCACATGTCAGTCTCACCCAGAACAACCCACACACCCAGACTAACATTTGACCAAATGTCTGGGCATCCAGTGGCCCAGTCAAGTTAGCACGTAATTAGCACGTCAGTGTATGCATCACAGTCACCTTGGCTCCATCCAGCAGGGGCGCTCTTGAGGCCCAGGCCCTGATTCCGCACACCTGAGGAACCACAGCTCTTGCTGCGTTCTATTGGCCAAAGCAAGTCACAGCCGGCCTGAATGCAAAAAGGCAGGTGACTATAGCACCTCCTGGTGAGGGGAGCTGCAGCAGTCGGGCAACCCCCAAGGGATTACTTACCATTAAGTGGTAAGTAATAAAATAATTTTTAAAACATTACTTTATATTAAACAATTTATATGTGTGTGTTTAAATAGATAGATAAAATAAAATGCAAAATTTGCATGACCTTTTAGAAACAAATAATAAGTATTTTCTTGCTTGTAATAAGCCACTCTAGGCTTTGCTCCCAGATCTTTGGGGGAATAGTTTCTATTCTCTCAGGGTTGAGGGCCACTTGTGTGGAAATGTTTAACTTTAGTTCCAGTTCCTGCTCAGCCACTTCCTAGAAAAGACACTCTTCTCTCTGAACCTCACTGTTTTCATCTCTGGAATGAAATCTCTAAATTCCATTGAAGTTCACATTGTAAGATTACACAGTGACTTTGTTTCACTTACCTGGGTATCCTTCTTGCCTGCGACCATGCCTGGCACATGGCAAGTGCTCAATCCACCACTGTTGTGTAAAATTCAGTTGAGATTTGGCTAACGCGTCTGTAGAATAAATCCCTAAAAGTGAAATTGCTAGGTCAAAGGGCTTGTGCACTTTTAATGTTGAAAGATTTTGCCCAATTTTCTCCCACAAATGTTTTATGCATTGATATATTTTTTACACCTGTGTCAACATTGTGTGTTAACAAGATTTTGAGGTTTGATGGTATGATTGATGAGAAAGGATATTTTGCCATAGGTTTTCATTTCTGCTACTTTGAGCTGGGCTGAACATCTTTTCATTTGCTTAAGAGCCATTTGGATTTGTGTTTTTAGAAAGCTGCCTTTTCAAGCCCCTAGCTCTTCTAGTGGGTCATTGTTTTTTATTTATTTTAAAACCTATTTGTAGGCATTCTTTATATTAAATCAGTCATTTATCAATCTGTATGTTGCGAACACCTTCCCTATTGTGTTATTTGTCTTCTCACTCTATTTTATTCTTGCACATTAAACTTTTTTCTCATTTGAATTTATCTCTTTTATGACTTCTGGGTCCTATGTCTTATTTAGAAAGCCCTCTCTTATAACAAGATTGGTTTTTTAAAATCTCTATTGTTATAGTACTTTTTATGTTTTTAAACTTTATATTTAAACATTTGAGCTGTGTGGAATGGCTTTGATGTAAGGCCTAAGGTAGGGATCTGACAATTTTTCTTCTGGATGGTTTCCTGTTATCCCAATACCATTTATTAAATGCTCCCTGAGAATATCACAAAATAAAGCACCCCATTAAGAAGTGGGCAAAGGACATGAACAGACACTTCTCAAAAGAAGACATTCATGCAGCCAACAAACATATGAAAAAAAGCTCAACAGTACTGATCATTATAGAAATGCAAACCAAAACCACCATGAGATACCATCTCATACCAGTTAGAATGGAGATTATTAAAAAGTCAAGAAGCAACAGATGCTGGTGAAGTTGTGGAGAAAAAGGAATGCTCTCACACTGTTGGTGGGAGTGTAAATTAGTTCAGCCATTGTGGAAAACGGTGTGTGATTCCTCAAAGATCTAGAAGCATAAATACCATCTGACCCAGCAATCCCATTACTGGGTATATACCCAAAGGAATAGAAATCATTCTATTATAAGGATACATGCACACATATGTTCATTGCAGCACTATTCACAATAGCAAAGATGTGGAATCAACCCAAATGCCCATCAGTGTTGGACTGGATAAAGAGAATGTGGTATATATACACCCTGGAATACTATGCAGCCATAAAAAGGAATGAGATCATGTCATTTGCAGGGACATAGCTGGAGCTGGAAGCTGTTATCCTCAGCAAACTAATGCAGGAACAGAAAACCAAACACCGCATGTTCTCACTTATAAGTGAGAGCTGAACAATGAGAACACATGGACAGATGGTGAGGAACATCACATGCTGGGGACTGTCGGAGGTGTGTATGGCAGGAGGAGAACATCAGGAAGCCTAGTTAATGGATGCTGGGCTTAATACCTAGGTGATGGGTTGATTTGTGCAGCAAACCACCATGCACATATTTACCCATATAACAAACCTGCACATCCTGCACATGTACCTAGAATTTAAAATAAAAGTTGAAAGAAAAGAAAGAAAAAAAGAGAAAGAAATACTATTTTTATCATACATTACATTCTCATTTCTTACTGGATACACTTCTGTGCTCCATTTGATCAACTGCTAGTCTTTCTACTCTTACATCACAACCACAACATTTTAATTACTGAACTTTAGTGACTTGTCATAATATATGGCAGAGCTAGTTCTTCTTCATTGCTCTTTTTTTTTTTTCCAGAATGTTGCTGGCCATTCTTGTATATATTTGGTTTTCCAGATGAGCTTTATAATTGACTTGTCTATTTAAAAAATTATCTTGGCATATTTATCGTGATCTTATTAGATGTCTATATTAACTTAGGAAGATTTGATCTCTCTTAACATTTTAATCTTCAAATTGAAAAAAGATCGATTCATTTGCTACTTACAAGAAAACACCAAGGAAGACAAAACACATAAAGAAATTATAGGCAAATTTTTTCAAGCAAATGCAAAGGAAAAGAAGGCAAAAGTGGTAATATTGCTTCATCTCATATTGATCAAACTGATCATCCATAATGAATACAAACATATTAACTTTTATGCAATTACTAATGTCATATCTCTATATATAAAGCAAAATTCACCGGGAACATAAGGAATGAACAGAAATAATTGTTGGGGAGACTTTTAGGAGCACTATTTGATTATTTCATATACCAAGTAGACAACCAGTAAAATGTAGAATTGATTTTTTAGTCGTTTAAAAAAATATGACTACATTAACAGAAACATTTAATTTATACCTTAATAAAAAAACCTGTATTTTAAATATTCTTATAAAATTTATTAAAATTGTTTATGTAGCAGCTGTACTAGTCCATTCTCATGCTGCTATAAAGACGTTACCTGAGACTGGTAATTTATGAAGAAAAAAAGGTCTAATTGACTCACAGTTCCACATGGCTGGGAGGCCTCAGGAAACTTACAATCATGGCAGAAGGCAAAGGAAAAGCAAGTACCTTCTTCACAAGGCGGCAGAAGAGAGCGTGTGAAAGAGCAAGGAAGTGCCACACTTAAGACCATCAGCTCTTGTGAAAACTCACTCACTATCATGAGAACAGCATGGGGGAAACTACCTCCATGATCTAATCACCCCCAACCAGGTCCCTCCCTCTTCCTAAATAAGACCGAAAAGCACAAAGTATAAGTGAAACAATTGATAATCTTAATTATATTAAGCTTGAGTCCTTCTGTTTATCTAGAGAGTAAAAAGATTTGGCACACATATTCAGAGAAGATATTTGTCTCAGTACGTAGCAACAAAATAGATTTAGAATATCATAAAAAGTAAGAAGAAAAGGCAACTAACCTAATAAAAAAATGGACAAAGTATATGAGTAACAAATTATTCTGAGATGAGGAAACCCAAGTGGCAAATGAACTTGTGGAAAGATGTTTAATGTCACTAGTACTAGAAAATACAAACTAAAACAACGAGAAACCATTTCAAATATCCATCAGATTGACAAAAATTGAGAAATCTAACAGTACCAAGCATAGATGGGAATGTTGAGAAATGGAAACTCTACACTGCTGGTAAGAATAAAATAGTTATAATCATCTTGGAGAGCAATTAGAATAGCTAATAAACCTGAAGATGCTCACATCCAACTAAGCAGTTCTACTTTGAGGCACGTGCCTTAGAGTATTGTTTGGCAAACTGGTGTCATGATTCATTAAAAAGTCATGAACTCGATTTGGAGAGTAGAAGCCAGTATCAAAATAAATAGAACAGAATGGAAATTATCAGACTGCATCACTTATAAGGATAAATATTATTTTATAAAACTTTTGCTTTAATAATACACATATGTGCCTTGCATTGTGCTGTAAAATAACTTGTGATTATTAGTTGAAGTTTTAAAATGTTTGAAAGCCACTGCCCAAAGAAATTCAGATACGATGTCTAAAGGAACATGTACAAGGGTGGCTGTTTTGTTTTGTTTTGTGTGTGGTGTTTTTTGTTCGTTTTGAGACAGAGTCTTGCTCTGTTGCCCAGGCTGGAGTGCAGCACAGTGATCTTGGCTCACTGCAGCCTTGATCTCCGGGGCTCAGGTGATCCTCCCGCCTTAGGCCCCTGAGTATTTGTAGAGATGGGGTTTCCCTATGTTTCCTAGGCTGGTGTCGAACTCCTGGGCTCAAGCGATCCTCCTGCATTGGCCTCCCAAAAGTGCTGGGATTACAGGTTGAGCCACATTGCTGGGCCAAAGGTGTTTATTGAAACATTGTTGTAGTTGCAGAAAAAGAGGAGAAACAACAAAAGCCCATCAAATAGGACATTATATTATAGGACGATTTATTTAGCAATATATACAATTTTAAAACAGGTAAAACCACATTATATATTTTTACGTATATGTATCTTATGTAGCAAAAGTTTTCTAACTTGGAGGAAATAATATACTTGGGGTCCAGATCATGGTTATCTCTGGGGAGGGAGAAAGAGGGATAGGGTCGTGGAAGAATTTAGAACATTCAACTATCTGTAATGTCTTATTTTATTTTTAAATGATTTGAAAGAAAAAGAAAAAATCGAACAAATTCAAACCCCTCAGCAAAGCAAGGCAGACATTTAAAAGCTGGATATATTGGTGAGTTCTTTTAATCGTGTGAGCAAAAAATAATAATTCCTGTGGGTATAATAAATGGTTCCAGAACACAGGAAAAAGGTGCAAAGTTATCTAGTGCATCAGTCAGCTATTACCACAATACTACTACATAACAAAGCACCTCCAAACTACATGGTTTAAAATAACAATCATTTATCATTGCTCACATGCCTATAGGTCATCTGGGTATTGGCTTATCTCATCTTGGCTTGGCTGGACTTGGGTCCAAGCTGAAGGTAGGATCCAGGTGTACTCCATGTTTATCTCATCTTTTGGACCAGTAAACTAGCTGATGTTCTTCTTGTAGTGATGGCAGAATTGCAGGAAAGCAATTACACGGCTCAAGCACATGTTAAGCTTCTGCTGTTAAAACATCCACTCATGTTTCATTGTCCAAAGCAAGTCACATAGCTAAGCCCAATGTCAAGGGGCAGAACATACGGTCTGTACACCATGAAGGTATGACAAGGATGCGGACGTCGAATTCTACTGCAAAGGAGTAAAGATTTGGTTGCATAATTCTAACTAATTTATCTACCTTAACTATTTCCTTTTATGAAGTTAGTAGAATCTGAAGCCAACGGTGAACAGAGATAGCACAAACATTTTTTAAAGGAAAGAAAGTTATAGATAAACCTAATTTGTAAATTAAAATGAGAAAAAAATATTTTTTTAATTAGTAAATTAAAATCTATTATGGTATTCAGAAAATCACCTTTTATGAGAAAGTGTAATTTATCACAGGATTTCAAGGATTTCTTGTAAGTAAGAAACCCAACAGCATAATATATCATATCAGAAAGACCAATAACAAAAACAAGAGATAACCTCAATGAATGCGAAAAAGGCAAGAATAAAATTTAACACTCATTGCTAATCTTTAAAACCTGTTTAAAAACCAGGAAGAGGAGAATATTCATTAACATAATAAAGCGTACTTATATTAAGAGAACAATGGAATTATGGGGATACAATAGAGGCATTCTCTTGAAAATCAAGAGCAAAACAAGCATGACTACTTCTATTTTTATTCAACACTGTTTTGTTCAATGCATTAAAATACATAAACATAGATAAGAGGTCTAAGTATTTGAAGGGAAAAGATGAAATCATTATCACTTACAGATTATATAATTATATACCTAGAAAACATAAAAGTATTAACTGAAGAACTCTTAGGATAATGAGTAGTCAAATACAAGATAAATATTTGAAAATCAATAGTTTTTTATCTCCTGGCAATAACCAGTTATAAGATATAATAGGAAATAGATTTTATTTACAATTGCAATAAAAACATAAAATATTTAGCAGTAATCGTTTAAAAAAAGCACAGAAATTTTATGTGAAGAATGCTCCAAATCTTTTACAGAGATACACAGGACTGAAAAAAAATGAAAACGTGTTCCATGCTCAAGCATAAGGAGATGAAATATTGTGAAGATATTTATGCTTCCTAAATTAGTTGACAGGTTTAATACAGTTCCTTTCAAAGGACAAAATGGGTTGGACCAATCTGATAAAGTATTCAGGAGGAATAAAGTGTTGAGTTGTTGAAAAAAGAGAGGTAATGAGGGGACACTAGACCCATCCAATAATAAAACTTACTGCACAGTAATGCAGTCATTTAAAAAAGAATATCACTTTTACTGTATTTCACAGACAACTCAATAGAACATGATAAATAGCCTGGAAACAGACTTCAGCTGTAAGGACTCAAAAATAAGATATTTCATCAAAGCATAATTTCCATTAACATGTAAGTTGCATTTGGTTACATGTAACAGAAACCTGGCTGTTGGTGTTTAGGGTATTGTTTCTCTTGTGAAACAAGCTAGCCAAGGGTGGGCAGTTCAAGATGATACATCCACTCTGGGATTAGAGCTTCTTCCTTTCTCTTCCACCATGCTTGGTGAGTGCCTTCTATCTAGGGCTGGAAAAACGGCTGCCCCATCTTGAGACATCCCATCCACATTATAGACATACGAAGAAGGAAGGAAGGGAGGGAGTGAGGAAGGGAGAGAGGAAGGGAGGGAGAAAGGAAGAAGGAATGGTATCTATATCTAGAAGTAGAACTACCTCTCGTCAGTCCTCAGCAGATATGCACTTATATCTCGTTGCCCAGAATTGGGTCAACTACTATCCCAACTGTAAGGGAAGCTGATATACATATATATATTTTTTATTAGTAGAAAGGGTCTCTCTCTATCGCCCAGGCTGGATTGCAGTGGTGTGATCATAGATAACAGTACCCTTCACTCCTGGGCTCAAGAGATCCTCCCACCTCAGCCTCCAGAGTAGCTGGGACCACAGGCACCTGCCACCATGCTCAGCTAATTTTTAAATTTTCTGTAGAGACAGAGGCCTTTCTTGATACCCAGGCTGGTCTTGAACTCCTACCTCAAGCCATCCTCCTGCTTCAGCCTCCTAAAGTGCTGGGATTATAGGGCATGAGCCATCTCACCCAGTTGGAAAAATGCTTTTTAAAAAATAGGTGGGCAAAATCCTTCCCCAAACAAAATTAAGACTTTGTTGGTAAGAAGGGTTAATTATTCTAGGAAACCAGCAACATCTGCCAACAGAAAACATCTCAATCACTATGAGGAAGAAGGGTGGGAAGGAGCAATTATTTGACTAATGAGGGTAGGGAAAGTGGCTAAAATGTTTTGGTTAAAAAACAACCTCAAGTTACATTTTTATCCATACCATATACGAATACGATGTCCATAGGATTTACAGAATGAAAAGTAAAGTCAGAAAACTAGAAGAATGTATATTCTAATAAAGGGCATATTTAACTCCATCAAAGTGAGGACTTCCCAGGCAGACCAGCTGAGGAATAAGTATCAAGGAACACACTGATAAATTTCATTTGATTCCAATAATTTAGTTCTTTAAGTTAAAAATCCCATTGTCAGAATTAAAAGGCAAGTGACAAACTGAGGAAAGAATCAGAAAGGGTTACTATCCTTATTATCAATCAATCTATATCAATAAGGGATCTATATCAATAAGGGAAAAATCAAGACACCAATAAAAAATGTTGGCAAAGGAGGCAACAGTTCATGATGAGGAGACCTGGTTTGTAAAAACATGTGAAACAGTGTGCTATTTTGAATAAATGGATTACAACTCAGAACACCCTGAGCATTTACTTTTTCTACTAAAAATACAATTTATGCTCCTAGCAACCTGGAAAATGCAGAACTATGTGAAGATGAACACAAAAATCACTGTGCTTCAACAACTGAGAGGTAATAGCTTTTGTTATATGTCCTTCCACTCTCTTTTTCTTTCTTTTCCTTTCTTCCTTTCTTCCTTTTTCTTCCTTTTCCTTCTCCTTCCTTCTCCTTCCTTCCCTTCCTTCCTTCTTTCTTTTTTCTTTCTTTCTTTTCTTTTCTTTCTTTCTTTTCTTTCTCTCTCTCTTTCTTTCTTTCTTCTTTCTTTCCTTTCTTTCTCTTTCTTTCTCTTTCTTCCTTTCCTCCCCTCCCCT
>NC_045447.1:12337737-12375634 GCF_002776525.5 Piliocolobus tephrosceles
CCTCCCCTCCCCTCCCCTCCCCTCCCCTCCCCTCTCCTCTCCTCTCCTCTCCTTTCCTTTCCTTTCCTTTCCTTTCCTTTCCTTTCCTTTCCTTTCCTTTCCTTTTTGAGACAGAGTCTCACTCTGTCACCAGGCTGGAGTGCAGTGGTTCAGTCTCGGCTCACTGCAACCTTAGCCTCCCGGGTTCAAGCAATTCTCCTGCCTCAGCCTCCTGAGTAACTGGGACTACAGGCTGGGCACCACGGGCAGCTAATTTTTATATTTTTGGTAGAGACGGGGTTTCACCATATTGGCCAGGATGGTCTTGATCTCTTGGCCTTGTGATCTGCCCACCTTGGCCTCCCGAAGTGCTGGGAATACAGACACAAGCTGTCGCACCCGGCCTCACAAATACCTTTAATTAATTCACTTTTCTCAATTGCCTCTCCTTCTGCAGACCTTTTTTTTTTTTTTTTTTTTTTACCTCACACTTTATTGTACTTCTGTTCGTTATTCCTCTAGAAGGGCATATTGCAGCTTCCTCAATATCAACCTTCCATTGGGGGAAACAAGAAGGAGGTTACGTCTTGGGTAAGTGACTAGCAGCATTTTACCCAGGGTGCAAACATAATACAGCTCTAACTTAACTGCGAAGCAGGCTGTGACTCGTGGAGGAGCACACGACGTTCTGTATGCACTTATTGTCACTACTACACACTTCTACTTAAACTTAGTACTTTATGGTTTTCGTCTTATAGTTTTCATTCATGATGAATGGTACATGATAAAAGTAACACCCTTGAGAGTTTTGTTCCTACTGGACTTACCCATACAGAGGTAATAATTACACACGTTGTGCAAAACAAAAAAATTCACCACCCAACAGTGCTGGAAAGTGAACAGTGTCAGCCTTTTTTTTTTTTTTCCTCCAAATGGCCAGCTAATTGTCTCAACACCACTTGTTGAATACCTTTTTTTTTCTTTGAGATGGTGTCTTGCTCAGTCTAGGGTGCAATCTCGGCTCACTGCAACCTCTGCCTCCTGGGTTCAAGCAATTCTCCTGTCTCAGCCTCCCAAGTAGCTGGGACTACAGGCGTATGCCACCACACCTGGTTTACTTTGTATTTTTAGTAGAGATGGGGTTTCACCATGTTGGCCAGGCTGGTCTGGAACTCCTGACCTCAAGTGATCCACCTGCCTCAGCCTCCCAAAGTGCTGGGATTACAGGTGTGAGCCACTGCGCCCAGCCTTTTTTTTTTTTTTCTTTCTCTGTTTGTGTCTATTTTTAGACTCTAGTCTGTCCCATTATTTTGTGTGTTTATTTATGTACAAGTACCTGACTACTTTAATATTGTAACTTTAAAATGTATTTTTAATAGCAGGTAGGGCAAATGTATTCATTAACTATTGGTGGGTAAAAAACAAGCCAAAACTTAATGGCTTAAAACAACCACCAAATTATTTTCAAGTAAAGATTAAAATTAACAGGCATGTTTTGTTTAATAAATTCTGAAATTACCCTTCTCTCAAACAATACAAGGACCTTAAAACACTTTAACTCAGAAAACCCTGCTTGACTTGTGTGTTATTGATACCCAATGTATTAGTCAGGGTTCTCCAGAGAGGCAGAACCAATGGGATATAATACAAGGTGGGGGGTTATTAGCAGACTTGGCTCACACAATCACAGAGATGTCGAAGTCCCACCCTCTGCAAGCTGGAGAACCAGAGAAGTGGGTAGCTTGGCTCAATCCAAGTTCAGAAGCCTCAGAATCAGGGAAGCCCATGGTGAGCCCTCCAAAGGCCCAAGAGCCCCAGGAGGTTACTGGTGCAAGTCTCAGAGCCCAAAAGCTAAAGAAACTGAAGTCTGATGTCCAAAGGCAGGAGGAAAAAAGGTGGCCTGCTATGGAAGGGAGAAAGAGCAGAGAGAGAATCCCCTTCCCTTCTGCCTGCCTGTTGGTCCCAATCCCTTTTCCCAATAATTAGATGATGCCTACCGACATTGAGGGCGAGTGTTCCTCTCTCAGTTCCCTGACTCACATGCCAATCTTCCCTGAAAACATTCATAGGCACACTCAGAAACCACGCTTCACCAGCCATCTAGGCATCCCTCAATCCAGTAAACTGACAGCTAAAATGAACCATCGCATCCCGTATTTTCTGCTATTCTTTTGTAACCCCCCACGTTTGGTATTACAATTTTTACCTTTTTATAGAATAAATATTTATTTGGATATGCTAATATAGTCACCATTTTCTCAGCTCATCATTTCTATCTACATACATCTCAAACTTTCCTGTCAGGGTCATTTTCCTTTGCAGGACACTTTTTTAGAAGATGTTTTAGTGAGAGTCTGTTAATATTAATTCTCTGGGTTTTTATGTGCTTGAACATGACTTTATTTTACGATTGTTCTTGAGCAATAGTTTTGTTGACCACACATTTTGAAAAAGATTCTATTGTGTTCTGGGTTTCATCATTGCTTATGAAAAGTCACCTGTCATTGTTATGTAGGTAATCTGCTTTTTTCTGTGTGGCTGCTTTTTTTAAAAATTTTATTTATTTATTTATTTATTTATTTATTTATTTATTTATTTATTTATTTATTTAGAGACAGGGTCAGCCAGGCGTGGTGGCTCACACCTGTAATCCCAACACTTTGGGAGGCTGAGGTGGGCAGATCACCTGAGGTCAGGAGTTCGAGACCAACCTGGCCAACATGGGGAAACCCCGTCTCTACTAAAAACACAAAAATTAACCGCGAGTGGTGGCGGGCACCTGTAATCCCAGCTACTCAGGAGGCTGAGGCAGGAGCATCACTTGAACTCAGGAGGCAGAGGTTGCAGTGAGCCGAGATCGTGCCACAGCACTCCAGCCTGGGTGACAGAGTGAGACTCCATCAAAAAAAAAAAAAAAGAGGCAGGGTCTCGCCGTGTCACCCTCTGGCTGTGGTGCAGCTTAATGTGATCCTAGCTCACTGCAACCTTAAACTCATGGGCTCAAGCTATTCTCCTGGTTCAGTCTCCCAAGAGACTAGAACTACAGCTGTGAACCACCATGACCAGCTGATTATTTAAATTTTTTTGTAGATATGAGGTCTCGATATGTTGCCCAGGTTGATCTCAAACTCCTGACCTTAAGCAATCCTCCTGTCTTGGCCTCCCAAAGTGCTAGGATTACAGGTGTGAGCCTCTGCACCCGGCCTTTGGCTGCTTTTTTGATTGTCACTTTGTCTTTGCTATTTTTCGGGTTTATTGCAAAATGGCTAGGTATGGATTCCTTATTTGTTATGCTCAAGATTTACTAGACTTCCTCAGTCTGAATATTTGTGTCTTTCATCAATTCTGAAAATTGATAATATCTCTTCTAATATTATCTCCACCACTCCCCATTCTCTTGATTATATCCTTCCTCTAGAAAAAAAAAATGTGTTTTTAGACTCAGTATCTCTATCATTGATATGCCGTAGTTTTATTTCATGTTTCCCATTTTCTTTCTCTCTGTGCTTCATCATTGGTCATTTGTTCAGCTCTGTCTCCCAGTTCATTCATTATTCTTTACTTGGACCATGTCTGATCTACATTTAATCCATACACCCAGGCTGGAGTGCAGTGGCGTGATCTCAGCTCACTGCAACCTCCTGCTCCTGGGCTCAAACGGTTCTCCCACCTCAGCCTCCCAAGTAACTGGGACTACAGGCACATCCCACCATGCCCTGCTGAATTTTTTTTTTTTTTTGGTATTTTTAGTAGAGACAGGGTTTCTCCATGTTGGCCAGGCCGGTCTTCCTGACCTCAAGTGATCCACCCGCCTCGGCCTCCCAAAGTGCTGAGATTACAGGTGTGAGCCACCATGCCAGGCGAGACAGAACTATTTTATATTCTGTCCTTAACAGTGCCAGCATCTAGTGTCTTTGCAGGTCGGATTCTGTAGTCTTTCATTTCTGCTACCGCCCACGCATGGGTGCTTTGTTCATTTGTGTGTTTTGGGAGTTTTTATAGTAAACTCACAATCATTTATTTGCTCTTTATCTAGTGGCATTCTTTGAGACTTTGGTTTAAGATGCGTTCTTTCAGAAATTTTTTCTTTGGTTTCTACTAGGTTCCTGGAGACACTGACATAACAGAAACACTTCAAGCTAATCTCTAGCTTTCTTTTGTTGTTGTTAGTGGGGTGGTGTGTGGGCTACACAGAGAGTATGAATTCTAACAACCCGTGAGATGATCTGTTTATGGTTTGGGATTCTCTAGGGAAACTTGTGTTTTTTTCACTCATCAGAACAAGGTCAAGACATCAAATATCCCTCATGGGAGGCGATATTGTTGTTGGTGGTGTTTCTTTGCAAATGAACCCATTTCCTAAGGAATTTATCTTTCAAGGTAACAGATTTATGGGAGTTCTTGATCCGGTTTCCCTCCTTGCATGGGATCAGAGGATGCTTTGAGCAACCAGGCTTCTTTTTCGGAATCGTGCCTTTCACATTCTTGGGGATCTGTTTGTTGTCTGCTCAGATGCAGACTTAAAAGCACATTTTAAAATTTCACGCAGAACTTTGAGGTGTATTATACCAGGAGACCTTCTCAGTTTACCATAGTCCTATAAGCAGAAATCTCTCTTCATGATTCTCATGATTCTTCTGTTTCTGTATTTTCCTGATTTTCATATGTGTATTATTCCAAATGAAGCTCCAAATTTGTTTATCAAGTTCAAAAAAGAAACCTGCTAGGATTTTTATTAAGATTTCATTTAATGTATAGATTACTTAATGGAGAATTGATTTTTTATAATATTAAGCTTCCTACCTAAAGCAAGGAATGGATTTCCAATTAGTCAATTTTTCTTTTTCTTTTCTTTGTTTTTTTTTTTTTTTTTTTTGAGATGGAGTCGTACTCTGTCACCCAGGCTGGAATGCAGTGGCACAATCTCGGCTCACTGCAAGCTCCATCTCTGGGATTCATGCCATTGTCCTGCCTCAGCCTCCTAAGTAGCTGGGACTACAGGCGCCTGCCACCAAGCTGGCTAACTTTTTGTATTTTTAATAGAGATGGGGTTTCACCATGTTAGCCAGGATGGTCTCGATCTCCTGACCTTGTGATCTGCCTGCCTCAGCCTCCCAAAGTGCTGGGATTACAGGTGTGAGCCACTGCGCCCGGCCCAGTTTTTCTTGTATATATCTCATAAGTTATACCATTTTCTTTGTGTAGATTCCACATCTTTCTTTTAAAATTTAATTTGAGTTGTTATATTTTATTTGTTATTTTTATGGAGAGATTTTCAATTACATTTTCTATTTGGTTATTTTGTATATAGGAAACCTATTTGTTTTCATATGTTAATTTTGTAACTAGCTACAATATTAGCTCACTGTGTCTAATAGTTTTGAGGTGTTTTAAAGTGGGAGTTTCTAAGTCAAAAGCATATCCTCTGCAAATAATCCTAATTTGGCCTCTTTTTAAATATACGCACTTCTCATTTTCTTTACTTACATAATTACATATGCACATAATATAAATGTATGTGTGTGTATATATATACATATATAAAAATGTGTATATATAGAGTACATCTTTTGGCTAAAAATTGCTAAGTTAGTTTGGACTGTTATTTTCCTTTTCAAACATTTAAAACTTTATATTACAGAAAACTTTAAATACACACAAAAGTTGTCCAGATGCAGTGGCTCATGCCTGTAATCCCAGCAATTTGGGAGGCCGAGGCAGGGGGATTACCTGAGGTCAGGAGTTCAAGACCAGCTTGGCCAGCATGGCAAAACCCCGTCTCTACTGAAAATACAGAAAATTAGCTGGACGTGGTGACATGCACTTGTAATCCCAGCTACTCAGGGGACTGAGGCAGGAGAATCCCTTGAACCCAGGAGGCAGAGGTTGCAGTGAGCTGCTATTGTGCCACTGCACTCCAGCCTGGGTGACAGAGTGAGACTCCATCTCAAAAAATAAATAAAATGAAAATACACAAAAGTAGAGCGTAATAGAGGTCACTTCCATATACTTATCACTTAATTTTGACAATTATCAATTCATGTCTAGTTTGTCTCTATCGCTCCATCTTCCAAGACCCCACTGAATTGTTGTGAAACAAATCTCAGCCATCAAATCATTTTATCTGAAAAATTTCCATGTGTCTTTCTAAAAGCAAAGGACTCTTTTGGAACAAAAACGAAACAAAACATTGCTATACCACCACCATCACACCTAAAAAAAAAACACTATAATTCCTTGATCTCATCAAATATCCAATTAGTGTTCTGGTTTCCTTGATTGTCTCATAAATGTTTTTTCACAGTTGATTTATTTTGACTCAAGAATGAAACAAAAATCAAGGTTCATGCATTGCATTTGGTTGACAGGTCCCCTAAGTGTCTTTTGGTCTTTAAGTTGCCCCACTTTTTGGTTTTTTTTTTTTTTTTTGAGACGGAGTCTCGCTATGTTGCCCAAGCTGGAGTGCAGTGGCCGGATCTCCGCTCACTGCAAGCTCCGCCTCCCGGATTCATGCCATTCTCCTGCCTCAGCCTCCCGAGTAGCTGGGACTACAGGCGCCCGCCACCTCGCCTGGCTAATTTTTTGTATTTTTAGTAGAGAGGGTTTCACCATGTGAGCCAGGATGGTCTCGATCTCCTGACCTTGTGATCCGCCCGCCTCGGCCTCCCAAAGTGCTGGGATTACAGGCTTGAGCCACCGCGCCCGGCCCACTTTTTGGTTTTTATAATTTATTTGTTGAAGAAACCAGTCAACTGCCCTGTAGAGTTGCTATTTTCTCCATTTTGTTGATTTGTCTTGTGAAGTCTTTTTTTTTTAATTTAATTTATTTGTGTGTGTGTGTGTGTGTGTGTGTGTGTGTGATGACGTCTTGTTCTGTCGCCCAGGCTGGAGTTCAGTAGTGGGATCTCATCTCACTGCAACCTCCACCTTACGGGTTCAAGTGATTCTCCTGCCCCAGCCTTCCAAGTAGCTGGGATTACAGACATGCACCACCTTGCCTGGCTAATTTTTGTATTTTTAATAGAGACAGGGTTTCATCATATTGGCCACACTGGTCTTGAATTCCCGACCTCAAGTCATCTGCCTGGATTGGCCTCCCAAAGTGCTGGGATTACAGGTATGAGCCACCACGCCCCGATCTCTTGTGAAGTCTTTTAACATGTTTCAATGTCCGTTCTGTAAACTCACGATTGGTTTTAGAGGCTTCATCAAATTCAGGTTCAGTGTTTTTGTTCAAATTCTTCAGAGGTGGTGGTATGCGCTTCCACCAGCGGTGCTGAAAGATCTGTTTTTCTGTTCTTGGAGCGTTAAGGTTGACCAGAGAGCTCCAGTCATCCATCTCATCATTCATTAACACTGCCCCATCAGCCTGACTTCGATGATCATCGGGGGCCTTTGTTCCAGAGGTCTATTTCAGCCTCTGTCTCAGCAGGTTCAAGGTTTTGCCTGTTTGCTCTTTCATCCAATCTTCCACCTTTCTCTGCTCTGTTCTGAATGGGGACTGGGCAGCTGACCCGGAGAGGTAGCATTTCCCAGCTTCCTTTGTCAGCTGGATCCCAGCTAGGTAAACCCAATAGGAGGCACCGGCAGGGACTAGAGAGCTGCAAGAAGGAAAAGGCCTGGGTGGCGCTTCTCTCTCCCTCCCTTTTCAGGAGCCTCTCCATCATCAGCTGCGCATCTTCCCTGGCTCCAGCTGCCTCCCGGTGACCTCTGCCTTTGGTCCCTGGCAACACATCTTCTCTTTCTCTTTCCTGCGGTGGCAGCTTCTTGCTGTTGCCAACGTCTGGGTCACCTCACTATCCTGTCTAGCTTCTCGGCATTCCTATCACAGGCGTGACCAATTTCCATATTAAATTACCTCTGTCTGACATATCTGGAGCAATTTCTTTTTTCCTCCTGGACCTTGAGAAGTATTATGTTGATACTGCTTTCAAAAAAAAAAAAGAAGAAGAAGAAGAAAAAAAAAAAGAAAAAGAAAGTTCTTATTTCTCTGTGTTCCAAAGGAATTTAAAAGTATTAATAAGATCTGGTCTTAGCGGGTTTGAATGAATTCACTTTATAACTGTCTGGACCTCACGTTTTTTGGTGGGAAGTTAGAAAAATTGCCCAATTTCTCCTATGGTTGTTGATCTACATAGGTTTTAGGTTATTTTTAAAGAAGAAAAACAATCAGCTGGGCGCGGTGGCTCAAGCCTGTAATCCCAGCACTTTGGGAGGCCGAGACGGGCGGATCACAAGGTCAGGAGATCGAGACCATCCTGGCTAACACGGTGAAACCCCGTCTCTACGAAAAATACAAAAAAAAAAAAAAAAACTAGCCGGGCGTGGTAGCGGGCGCCTGTAGTCCCAGCTACTCGGGAGGCTGAGGCAGGAGAATGGCGTAAACCCGGGAGGCGGAGCTTGCAGTGAGCTGAGATCCGGCCACTGCACTCCAGCCCGGGCGACAGAGCAAGACTCCGTCTCAAAAAAAAAAAAAAAAAGAAGAAGAAAAACAGATGAACAAATATCAGATCATTCTTTAAAAGCTGTAGATATAGATAATGTATTTTTTAAGTAATAATAACAAACACATAGAGAATGTATTTTGTCTTGTTTTGTTTCTGAGATAAGGTCTTGCTCTGTTGCCCAGGATGGAGTACAGTGGCATGATCGTGGCTCCCTGCCACCTTGATCTCTTGGGCTCAAACAATCCTCCCACCTCAGCCTCCCAAGTAGCTGGGACTACAGGTGCATGCCACCACACCCAGCTAATTTTTTCTAAATTTATTTTTTGTGGAGACCGAGTTTCACTATGTTGCCCAGGCTGGTCTTGAACTCCTGGGCTCAAGCAATCCTCTTGCCTCAGTCTCCCAAAGTGCTAGGATTAGAGATGTGAGCCACTGCACTTGGCTTGTTTTCTTTTTAATGATAGATTTGGATACCTTCAGATTTGGGTCAAGCCTGAAGCATCTTTCATAGTGATTAGAGGATTTATCTCAAGATTAAAAACTGGCAGAAGAGGCTCATACAAATACTCAGGAGTTGACTAAACTAAGTTACGGTCATCTGCGGAATTGAAGATGTGAGTTGTGCCGGCTTTGAGACTATTGGGTGACAGCTCTCTTAACCTGAAAGATCCCTGACCTCTGCCCTCCCAAACATTTCCTCCCACCCTTCCAACTGTTAAATATATTTCTAGAATTCCAGCAGTGATTGTTAAGAGAATCATTACTACTTCCGGCTTCACTTATTTATTTATTTACTTATTGTTAGACGGAGTCTCGCTCTGTCACCCAGGCTGGAGTGCGGTTGCACAATCTCCACTCGCTGCAACCTCCACCTCCCAGGTTCAAGCAATTCTCCTGCCTCAGCCTCTTGAGTAGCTGGGATTACACGCATGTGCCATGACACCTGGCTAATTTTTTTGTATTTTTAGTACAGATGGAGTTTCATCATGTTGGCCAGGCTGGTCTCGAACTCCTGACCTCAGGTGATCAGCCTGCCTCGGCCTCCCAAAGTGCTGGGATTACACTCATGAGCCACCGCACCCGGCCTCTGCTTCACATTTTTACATGCATAAACCATTATGCTCACCTTGACCAATACACAGTCTCCTTTTAGATCACGAATTTATTCATAAAGTCATTAAATATGTTTGTGCAAAGGCGGTGCCAGGCAGTGTTCTAGACACCAGGGCTATAGTGACAACCACAAGGGACCCTGCCTCTGCCTTGCAGAACTTACCTACCATCTCACAGGGAAGAGACTTGGCCTTGCAGTTTTTGGTAAGTGCTTAGAAGTCAAAGTTTTGGGTGTTTGGATGGGGAGTTGGTCAAGGAAGGCTTCCCAAAGGAGGCAACTGAAGACTTTATGCTGAGACTGAAAGGATAAGTGGGAGCTGACCAAGCTGGGTTACATATATGGAACTTATTTCATGCTGAGAAAAGAATTTGGGGTGGAAGTGAGTGCTTGACCCTGGTTTTCTCTCTTCAAGCTCTCTGTACTAAAAACATTTTAGAAAATGAAAAACATTTCCATAAGTGGAAAGATGAAGGAAGGAAAGAAGGATGAAAGGAAGGAAAGAAAAGGAAGGAAAGAAAGAAGGAAGGAAGGAAGGAAGGAAGGAAGGAAGGAAGGAAGGAAGGGAGGAAGGAAGGGAGGAAGGAAGGGAGGACAGAAGGAAGAATGAGAGACAGACAGAAACACAAAACCAACATCTTTCCTTCCCTAGTTGATGCCGTTCTTGCCGCGGGAGTTAACTGTGTGCCTTTGGCTGAGTCTCCAGATCCCCAAGCCTCATTTTCCTCCTTCAGATAAGAAGTTGATGTTAGCACTCTGTGGGCCTGCCATGAGCACGGAACTGAGAACAGGTCACGGAGTATTTTTTAATGGCTATTTACATTTGTTAACCCAGTTTCCATGAAGAACTGCTTGGGAGCTGCAGTCAGAGAGTTAGTGACCTAAGGCACCCTGAGGCCAGAATTTCAGGGACCCAGGCACAAGAGGGAGACTGGCACCCTGGGCTCCCCATCCACCCCACCCCACCCCCAGCACTTGCAAGCTTTCTCCGCTCCTGTATATGAATGAGGTGATCTTTCAGCTGCCCTTTGTCTTGGAAAAAAATTAATTCTCATTTGCATTACCTCGTCTAAATGTCACCCACCGATATTTTGTTAGACATTAGCGGCGCTGGCAGGGAGGGCCGCGGGGTAATTGTGTTCTGCCTGGTGCTGGGATTTACATAATTTCAGACAGCAATTAAAGAATCCTGGGGAATTTTTTTTTTCTCTCTTCCAACCTCTCCTACAAAGAAAGTGTTCGTTTACATTAAGCGCTCAGCTCCTCGCTGTTCATTTGCATAAAATTAAAGGTTTTTGTGTTCCGGAACAGCAGGGTAACATTTAAAATTCCGTTTTAAAAAGCTCACCTTACAATAATAAAATGTTAATATGATTTCATAGGCAATGCAAGGTTGCCAGATGCCTTTCACTTCCAACTTGTATCCGTTGCTAACTGCTTTTCCCTCTTTCTCTCTCTCCTCATCCCTCTTTCCTTTGCCCTTTGTCTTCATCCATCTCTATTCTTCCCACCACATCTCCTCCTTAGCCTCACCCTGTGTTCTTATGTCCTTGTTCTCTCTGTTTCTCATTCTCCCTTACTCTCTTTCTTTCAGATGGAATCCAAAGATCCTCGATCCCCACCAGCCAGAGACCATGAAACAAAGTCAAGTTTCCATGATTGTCCATGAATAATGACTCTAAGTTCCCAACTGCCAGGTCCCAGAAGTCCTGTTTCTACACAGTCCCCACATCACTCCTCACCCAGCCTACCCCATATGTCCATATCCCATATGTCCTTTCCCCAATTCTGGTTACTCTCACTTCCCCCGTGAAGCCCATATGCTGCCCCCATCACCATGGATATCCATGCTGCCTCTGGAAAGTCACTCCCCAGCCATTGCTGCAGCTCCCCAAGGTGGCCTGGTCCCCAGGGTTCCTTCCATTTATTCATTCACTCCTTCATTCTCTCTCGTGTCAAACAGCATTGAGATAATCGTATTAGAAGATCCTGACAGCAAAGTTCCCTGACTAGAATCCCTCTCTCCTCTAGCTGCCCAGTCCTGGGGCTGAGTCCAGGCCAACCAGGCAGGCTCCCTGACCCTCTTCCCAGGACTAGCCTCCCTCAGACCCTCTAGGCCTTTCCTGCCATCTGGTCTCCCTCAGTCCACCCTGGTCCATCAGACATAGTTTAAGAACTCGAAACTCCAAGTGAGAGGCAAAGGACTATCCTTGGTCCTGCTTTCCTGAGAGCCTCCAGGAACCCCATGTCAGTTTTGTTCACCTGGAGGGGCAGTGGCCTTACTTTATTCACCAATAGTCTAACCCTATACTTTCATTTCCAGGCACAGATATGAGGCATAGACAAAGAGTCTTGGCCAGAAATATGAAGAAAGAATCAGTTCTCTGATACAAAGAAGAGATTTCCAGCTATCAGAAGGAGAGACAAGAGAGGAACATAAGTTTTAGGGGCCAGAGTGGAAGGGGCTAGTCCTTGTTGATGGTGAGGGGACAGAGTGAGTCCAGAGGAGACAGCTTTACGGGGCAAGATGAGGCTTGCCACATTCCATGCACGATCCAGAAATGGGCATAGGTGGGGGTAGAAACCACAGAGCTATGTAATTCTCCCTTCCCTTCCACAGCCCATGGAGTGAGAGCTCAGAGATGATTCAGAGATATAGAAAGATAAAGACAGTTTTGTTTACCACAGACCACAGTTTTCAATCTATTATTCATACTTACAAGTAGCTAATATTTTAATGTGAGGCTTTAGGAGGTAAAAGGTATTTAGGAGGTAAAGGAGTTGGGAGGGGGGTGGGTACGTGCAGTCATTCCAGGAAAAAGGATCAGCATGGACAAAGGTTTTGAAGAGGGAAGACACGTAGCTGAACAATGGAAAGAAGGCTGGGCATCCAGCACACAGAAAGCAAAGGAAAGGGGGTGCAAAGAAACAAGAGCATTGGCTCATACACAGGGAGAAAAGCAATTAAGAGAAACTAAACTGCCCTTGCAGAAGCTCAGACTTGGACTTTCCAGATCAAGGCTTTGAACAAGCTATTTTAGATATCACCAAAGAGCTAAAAAAGGAAACCATGCAAATAATGTCTCTCCAAACAGACAATACCAATAAAAAGACAGGAATTATTAAAAGGCACCAAATAGAGATTCTGGAGTTAAAAAGTATAATAACTATGATAAAAAATTAAATAGGGGAGATCATACCAGTTTCGAACAGGCAGAAGGAAGAATCATCAAACTTGAAGATAGGTCCATTGAAGTTATTCAGTCTGAGGAACTGAAAGAAAAAATAACGAAGATAAATGAACAGAACCCAAGAGATCTGTGGGACACCATCAGACATACCAACATATGCATAATAGGAATCCTAGATGAGGAGAGAGAAAAGGGAATAAAGGACATTTAAAGAAAAAGTGGTAATACACTTCCCAAATTTGATGAAAAACATGAATTGACACATTTAAGAAAATCAAAATATCCAAGTAGATAAAGAGATCCACACAGACTGTTCAAACAAACTGTTCGAAGTCAAAGACAGAGAGAATCCTGAAAGTGGCAAGAGAGAAGTGACTAGTCACATACAAAGGACCCTCAATAATATTAATAGCCAGTTTCTCATCAGAAGCCATGGAGGTCAGAAAGAAATAGGATACAATATTTAAAGTTCTGAGAGAAAAAAAAAACTCCCAATCAAAAATTCTATATTCAGCAAAATTATACTTCAAAAATGAAGGAGAAATCAAGACATCCCAAGATTTAAAACAAGCAAACAAAAAATCTGAGAGTTCACTGTTGGTAGACCTACCCTACAAGAAATGTTAACAGGAGTCCTTTAAGCTGAAATGAAAGGACACTAGACAGTAGCTCAAAGCTATACAAAGAAATTAAGAAAACTGGTAAAGACATAGATTTACGTAGGTAAATATAAAAGCCAGTACTATTATTTTTTTCTCCGTAACTTCATTTTTCTGTAAGATTTAGAAGACAAATGTATTAAATAATAATTATGGATAATTTGTTATGACCATTATAAATTTTTATTGATGAGCACACATTGTAGAAAGATACAATTCATGACAACAACAACATAAAGCAAGGAGATGAAGCTATATTGGAGCAAAGTTTTTATATAATATTGAGAGAAAGTTGATATTAATCCAAGCCTGATTGTTATAAATTACAATGTCAATTATAATCCCTAGGATGAACTCTTAGAAAATAACTCAAGAGTATACATTAAAAGAAACGATAAGGGAATTAAAATGGTACATTAGAAAATCTCTATCCAACATAATATAAAGATGTAATGGCACAAAATGACAGAAACAAGTGATTCCTTATCAGTAATTACATGAAATGTAAATGGATTAAACCCTCCAATCAAATGGCATAATGGCTGAAAAAAATGACCCAACTATGTGTCATGTATAAGAGACTCACTTTCAATTAAAAGATACAAATATATTGAAAGTAGAAGGATGGCAAAAGCTATTCTGTACAAAAAGTAACCAGAGCTGAGTGACTATGCTAATATGAGACAAAATAGACTTTGAGACAAAAATTGTTACAACACAAAGAAGGATGTTATTCAATGATAAAAGGTCCAATCCATCAAAAAGGTATTGCAATTATAAACATATATGCATCTAACAACAGAGCCCCAAAATACATAAAGCAAATCAGTATCTGCTTCAGAACCAAAGGGAAAAAATAGATAGTTCCCTAGTAGCTGGAAACTTCAATATTTCACTGCCAATAATGTATAGAACAGCTAGACAGAAGTTCAGCAAGGAAATGGGGGACTTGAACAACATTATAAGCCAACTAGGCTTAACAGACATCTGTAGAACACTCCATCCAACGATAGCAGAATACACATTCTTATCAAATACCCATGGAACATTCTCCAGGATAAACCATGTTAGGCCACAAAACAACTTTTAGTACATGTAGAATGTGTAAATCATACAAAGTATCTTCTTTAACCACATGGAATGAAATTAGAAACCAGTAATAGAATGAAATTTGGAAAATTCACAAACATGTAGAAATTAAACAACATAGTCCTGAATAAACAAGGGACCAAAGAAGCAATCACAAGCAAAATCAGAAAATACTTTGAAATGAATGAGAATAAACATACAACATACCAAAATGTAGGGGATGCAGGAAAAGCAATACTCAGAGGGACATTTATGGCTGCAAACACCTACATTTAAAAAGAAGAAAAACATGAAATTAATAAAATAAGCTTATGCTTTAAGAAAAGAAAAAGAAGAGCAAAATAAACCAAAGCAAGCAGAATGAGAAACATATTACAGCAGAGATAAATAAAATAGAGAATAGAAAAACAATAGAGAAAATCGGAAGTTAGTCCTTTAGATCAACAAAATTGGCAAATTCTTAGCTAGATCGGTCAAGAAAAAAAGAGAGAAGACTCAAGTTATTAAAACCAGGAATGAAATAGGATATCATTATTTACCTTGTAGAAATAAAAAGGATTATAAGAGAATACTCTGAACAGCCAACAAATTGGATAATCTGGATGAAACAAATTCCTAAAAACACAGAAACAACCAAAATTAACTGAATATGAACTAGAAATCTAAACAAATCTATAAGAATAAAAGAGATTAAATCAGTAACCAAAAGACTTCTAACAAAGTCCAGGACCAGATGATGGCTTCCCCAATGAATTGTACCAAATGGTTAAAGAGGAATTAACGCCAATATTTCTCAAACTTTTCCAAAAAACAGAAGAGAAGCAAACACTTTATAGCTTATCACATGAGATCACTATTACACTGATCCCAAAGACAAAGACAACACAAGAAAACCACAGACCAATATCCTTTATGCAAATTGAATCCAGCAGCATATTTCAAGGATTATAACACCAAGGGAGTTTAACGTCATAACACCAAGGGAGATTTATTCCTTTAATGCAAGGGTGGTTCATCATACAAAAATCAATCAACATAATATACCACATTAGCAAGAATGAAAGACTCTGTATGATCATTTCCATAGATTTAAAAAAAAAAAAAAAACATTTAGCTAACTCCAACACCCTTGCATGATAAAAGCACTCAACAAACTAGGAATAGAAGAAAAATTTCTCAACCTGATAAGCAGCATTTATGAAAATCACACAATTAACAGCATGCCTAATGGAGAAAAACCAAAAGTGTTCTCTCTAAGATCAGGAACAAGAAAGGATGTCTACTCTCACCACTTCTATTCAACATTGTAGTGGAGGTTCTACACAGGGCAATTAGTCAAGAAAGAGAAGTAAAAGGCATCTAGATTAGAAGGAAGAAGTAAAACTATCCTATTCATACATGGCAGGTTCTTACATGTAAAAAACCCTAAAAAATTCACAAACAAACCAAAAAGTTTAAACCAAAACTTAGAACTTAACCAAAAAACTTAAAAAAACAAAAAAACTTAACCAAAACTTAGAACTACAAGCAAATTCTGCAAAGGTGGAGGATACAGCTTATTATATATTATATTATATATAAAAACTTATATTTCTATACACTAGGAATGAATAATGCAAAAAAATGAAATTAAGAAAACAATTCTATTTGCAGTAGCATCAAAAATAATAAAATACTCAGGAATAAATTAAATCAAGAAAGTGAAGGACTTGTACACTGAAAACTACAAAACACAGCTGAAAAACTGAAGACAATCTTAATAAATGGAAAGAAATCTCACATTTACGGATCAGAAGACTTAATATTGTTAAGATGACAATGCTCTCGAAAATGATTTACAATTTCAATGCAATCTCCCACAAAATCCTAGCTACCTTATTTTTTTCAGAAGTGGACAAGTGTATTCTAAAATTCACATGGAATTGCAAAGATAGTCAAAACAACCTTTAAAAGGAAAAGCAAAGTTGGAGTACTCACAGTTTCCTATTTCAAAACTGATTACAAAGCTACAAGAATCAAAATCAGTGTGGTACTGGCATAAGGACAGACACAGAGATCAATGCACTAGGATTGAATCCAGAAATAAATCCATACATTTATGATCAAATGATTTTTCAACAGGAATACTAAGACCATTCAACGGGGGAGAGAAAAGTTCCTTCAATAAATGGTATGGGGACAACTGGATGTCCATATGCAAAAGAATGAGACTGGATCCCTCTCTCGTACCATATACAAAAATTAATTCAAAATGAATTAAAGACCTTAATGTAAGAGCTAAAACTATAAAACTCTTGGAAGAAAATGTAGGTGTAAATCCTCATGACTTTGTGGATCGGGTAATGGTTTCTTAAATATCACACCAAAAGCACAAGAAACACAAGAAATACAAGAAAAAACATATTATTTGGACTTCATCAAAATAAAAAAACTTCCATGCATCAAAAAATATTATCATGAAAGTGGATAAAAGCTTACAGAATGGGAGAAAGTACATGCAAACCATACATCTGAAAAAGGATCTTGTACCTAGAATATATAAATAACTCTTATAACTCAACAACAAAAAGATAATCCAATTTTAAGATGGGCAAAGGACTCGAATAGATATTTCTCCAAAGAAGATATACAAATACAAATGATCAACAGGCACAGGAAAAGATTATGAACATCTTTAGTCATTAGGGAAATGGAAATCAAAACCACATTGAGATACCACCTCCCATTTACTAGAATGGCTACTATAATTTATCGTAACAAGTGTTGTTGTTATATGGAAATAAGGAAAATAACATAGGAATAATAGAGGAAAATAACTAGTGTTGGCAAGAATGTGGAGTAATTGGAACTTAACACATTGCCAGTAAGAATGTAGAATGGGGCCACTCCTGTGGAAAACAGTTTGAAATTTTCTTAAAATATTAAATATAGAGTTACCATATGACCCAGCAGTTCCATTGCTAGATGTGTGACAAAGAGAACTAAAAACATGTTTACACACAAACTTGTATACACATGCTTATAGCTGCAATATTCACAATAGTCAAAAGTGGAAACAATCCAAAAGTGGAAACAAAACAAATCAACCGGTGAATGAATAAACAAATTGTCGTATGCCCACAAAATAGAATGTTATTCTGCCATAAAAAGGAATGAAGTTCTGATCCACACTACAACATGGGTGAATCTGGAACACATTGTGGTAAATGGAAGAACCCAGGACCAAAAGGTCACATGTTATAAGATTCCATTTATGTGAAATGTCCAGAATGGGCAAATCCATAGAGACAGAAAATAGATTATTAGTTGCCAGAATCTGGGAGGTGGGAAGAATGGGGAGCGATTGCTTAATGGATACTGGGTGATATGGTTTGGCTGTGTCCCCACCCAAATCTCATCTTGAATTATAGTTCCCATAATTCCTAGTGTCATGGGATGGACCCAGTGGGAGGTAACTGAATCATGGGGGTAGGTCTTTCCTGCGCTCTTCTCATGATAGTGAATAAGTCTCACAAGGTCTGATGGTTTTGTAAAGGGAAGTTCCCCTGGACAGGCCCTGTTTGCCTGTAGCCATGTAAGACGTGGTTTTGTTTCTCCTTCACCTTCTGCCATGACCTTAAGGCATCCCAGCCGTGTGGAACTGTGAGTCCATTAAACCTCTTTTTCTTTATCAATTACCCAGTCTCAGGTATTTCTTTATTAGCAGCATGAGCATGGACTAATTAACACTGGGTTTCTTTTTGGGGTGATGAAAATGTTCTGAAATGAGAGAGTGGTGATGACTATATAAATTGTAAATATACTAAAAACCACTGAGTTGTACATTTAGAAATGGTTACTATCTCCATTTTAATTTTTACTTAAAATTTAAGTAAATAAAATAGCTATAAATGGCATTATTGGAATGTAATGTCCCTCCCATTATTGGGATAAATTTGAATAAGAACTATGGAATAAATAAGAGTATTATCATCCTACAGTTCATGCTCTTGATAAATGCACTTTACCTCAGAGAAAGTCCTTGTCTTAGGAAATATACCCTGAATATTTGTAGGCAAAGGGACATCATGTTATTCGCAAATAACTCTCAAAGTATTTAGGAGAAAAAATATATATGCACATATATGCATGTGTGTGTATATATAGACATATTTGTGTACTTATATACACATGCACACATACATACATATATATGTATGTACACACAGATGTACATACATATATATGTATATATGCCAAGAGAGAGCAAGAGATAGAGATCACAATGATAAAACCAGTGAGGTAAAATAAGACTTGGTAAATTGGAATAAAAAGTATATAGGTATTCTCAGTACTATTCTTGCAATTTTTCTATAAACGTGAAAATCTATTTTAAAATGAAGGCTTAAGATGATAAATAAATAAATATATAATTCAATCAATAAAGTGACTATTGAGAGGAACATGGGGCCTGGAGAAACATGGAGCTCTATGTACCTGGACAGAAAGAAATTTGGATGAAGAGAAGAGAACAGGGTGGGTGAGGCCAGAAGCGCTGTGTGAGCCTGGGCCAGTGTATTCCTCCATAAAATTGGTACAGTAGCATGTCCATCCTGGAGTTCATGTGAGGATTCAGTAAGATACAACAGGTACAATGCTAGGCTTAGTGCCTGGCATGTGGTTAAGAGCTCAGTAAGTGATTTTAGTGGAACAGTTATACAAATTAAGTTATGACAGTTACAGAACCCTCACACAGCATTTAGACACACCCAGCACCATTCTAGGTGTTACACAGGTATCAATTCCTGTACTCCTCACAAAAACACCCTATAAGGAAGGAGCTACTATATCATCATCCCCAGTTGAGGATGAGGAAACTAAGGCACAGAGCAGTTAGCAACATGCCCAAGGTCACAGCGTGTCTAAGTCGTGGAGCCAGGATTTGAGCCCAGGCGAAGTGGCTCCAGTAGCCTATCTACAATGTAATGACACTTCTTTAAAGGCCAGCAACCCTGGAAAGGTTGTACTGGCCTTTAAAGAAGTGTAGGGAAGGGCAGGGAAGGATTTTGCGACTGCTGGGTGAGGACCACTGGGCAGCAGATAGAGGCTGCTGGGATGAGAACAAAGTGAAACTGTTGGGAAATCCACAGAATTGCAGCCCTGGGTCTTCTGGGCTGCGTTTGGAGCAAGAGAAGGCACCATGGCTGGAGGATAGCACCGCTATCCTCGAAGGTAAATCCGCACACTGGCAGTGGGTCTCACAGGCAGGCACCAAGCCAGAGACTTGGCCAACAGGACCTGAACTGGGGCCTGGAAGTGCCCAGCGCTCTGTAGGATGAATGCCCCACCTGGAGTGGCACAGGGATCCATTACTGGGAGCATGAAGACTCTTGACCTTGGCCTTGGGCTGGCATGACTGATCCCCAAGGGCAGGGGTACCAGGGGCTGTGCCTGACATGGCTGATTCACTAACCATGAGTTGGTGGAGTGTGTGACAGGAGGTCACTCAAATCTCCTGACCTCAGCCCAGGGCTCTCCCCTTGAAGTCCCCATTGAGATTGGCAAGGCCTGAAGGTGACATGGAAGCCAAGGAACCCTGCTGAAGCTATCCCTTCTCTCTGGCATGCTGGCTCCATGGCAAGATGGAGGGGAGATAGGCGCCCTACTGAGGCACCCTGGGAGTTAACAGCTGTGGGGCTGGTTGGGCCCTACCCCTAATCAGTGCCTTGGTGCCTGCTCCTGGGGGTTCCTCCTGCCCTCTGGGTCAGAACAAACAGGCACCTCATTAGCTCCACTAAGCAGTCATTTTAACCGCATGGTTCTGCGGAGCAAGTGCGTACTTGGAAGGCGCAGGGGTTTATTACATTTGCAGAAATAACACTTACACAGACAAAAGGAGTGAGCAGCACGGGAGGAGTCCCGAAGGCACGTCGAGGGTGGTGGGCAGCCAAGCCCAGCTCCTCCCCTTCTCTAAGCTTTTGCCCAGGGCATGGCCTTTACAGGAAAGCCCTTCTCACTCCCTATTCCAGCCGCTCCCTGCCTCTGCTGGCCTGTCTGACACAGTCCCTGCTACTCCTGCCCCGAAGGGCCAGCCACACCAGCCCAAGGCCAAGGTCAAGAACCTTCATGTCCCTAATAATGGGTCAACTGTGCCACTCCAGTTGGGGCATTCAGCCTACTCCCAGGCCCCACTTCAGGTCCTATTGGCCAGTGATCAAGGTCAACATCAGCAGTGGTAAGTCATATTGATAGGGACAGCATGTGGCCATGAGATGATGGGAAGAAATGGTGGCTTAGCTCTGTGATCCTCCCCAAAATCCATACCTCCAGTCTAATCATGAGGAAAGCAAAACATCAGGCAAATTCCAATAGGGGGATGTGCTACAAAATACCTGACTAGTATTCCTCACAAGTGTCAAAATCGCCAAAAGAAGGAAAGTCTGAGAAACTGTCACAGCTGAAAGGAGCCTAGGAAGACATGAGGACTGAGTGCAGTGTGGTCTCGTAGGTGGGACCCAGAAACAGAAATAGGGCGCTAGAGAAAAACTGAGGAAATCTGAGTAAAGTATACACTCCATTAACAATTACAGATCAATATTGGTTTGTTAATTGCGACGAATATACTCTATTAATGTAAGATGCTAATAATAGGGGGAACTGGATATGGGGTATATGGGAACTCTCTGTACTTCCTTACATTTTTTCTGTAAATCTAAAATTATTCCAAAATAAAATATTTATTTAAATCAATCAGGCTGGGTACACTGGCTCACGCCTGTTATCCCAGTGCTTTGGGAAGCTGAGGCATGAGGATTGTTTGAGCCCACGAGTTAGAGACCAGCTTGGGCTACATAGGGAGACCCTGCCTCTACCAAAGGAAAAAAAAAAAAAAAAAAAATTAGCCAGGTAAGGCCAGGTGCAGTGGCTCACATCTGTAATCCCAGCGCTTTGGGAGTCCAAAGCAGGCAGACCTCTTGAGCTTACACCAGCCTGGGCAACATGGCAAAACTCCATCTCCAGAAAAAATTCAAAAAAATTAGCCAGGCATGGTGGCATGCGCCTGTAGTCCCAGCTACTTGGGAGGCTGAAGCAGAAGGATCGCTTGAACCCAGGAGGTGGAGGCTGCAATGAGCTGAGATCACACCACTGCACTCCAGCCTAGGTGACAGAGTGAGTGACAGAGTGAGACCCTGTCTCAATTTAAAAAAAAAAGAGAGGCTGGACATGGTGGCTCATGCCTGTAATCCCAGCACTTTGGGAGGCCGAGGTGGGCGGATCACCTGAGGTCAGGAGTTCGAGACCAGCCTGACCAAAATGGTGAAACCCCATCTCTACTAAAAATATAAAATTAGCTGGGGGTGGTGGCACTTGCCTGTAATCTAAGCTACTTGGGAGGCTAAGGCAGGAGAATTGCTTGAACCCGAAAGGGGAAGGTTGCAGTGAGCGAAGATTGCACCATTGCCCTCCAGCCTGGGCAATAAGAGCAAAACTCCATCTCAGAAAAGAAAAAAAAAATGGAGCCAGATGAGGTGGTGCACACCTGTGGTCCCAGTTCCTTGGGGGGTTAAGAAGAGAGGATCATTTGAATCCAGGAGTTGAAGTTTACAGTGAACCATGATCATGCCTCTGCACTCCAGCCTGGGCCACAGAGCAAGACCCTGTTTCTAAAAATAAAAATAATAAATAATAAATACACAAACATATTTGGCTTCTGGGCCCCTGTGAGCTGGCTGTCCCCACCCTACCATGTACCATCCCAGCTCCCACCTCCACTGAAAGCGCTCATGTTAACTGCCCTTTGGCACCCTCGTTGCTAGTCCGTGGAGTCCTTCTGCTCATCTCCCGTGTCCTTGTTTGACTTTTTGACTCTGTCCCCAACTCACTTCCTCCCACCGTCTCATTCCTGGGATGCTGCCATGTCAAGAAGCCCTCCGGTTCCTCCTGTTGCGGCTCTGACAGTCACTCCTGGGCATCTCCGCTGGCCTCTGTGCTGTGCCTGTCCCACAGTGCCCCCAGGACGACCTCCTGGCCCTTCTTCTTCCCACACTAGGCTGGTGTCCCGGGAGTGCCTCTCCAGCACACAGGGTGTTGTGGTGGCTCAGAGCCAAGGGTCCCTCTGCTTGCTCTGGGCCATCTCTGTTTGGAGGCCAGATGCATTTCTCATCAACTGTCCAGAATTAACATGTCCCACCTTCCCCTAGGCCCGTTCTTCCTGTTCTCCACCATCCTCCCCAGGGCCTGGGGCTGAGTTCTGTGTGTTGCCCTGGGCTCTTTCCATCCCATCTACAGCATCCCATCTGCCCCTGGTCCTTGGAGATAACTCCCTAACACTGGTGTCAGGCATTTCATCCCTTCCTGTGTCACCTCCCTGTGTTGTCACTTCCACCAGGTGTCCGCACCGGCCTCCTCGCTGTCTCCCTGACTCCAGCTTCCTCCATTCAATCCACTCTTTACCCAGCAGCCAGGGCAGTGATTGCAAACTGCCCATTCAACCCTGCAGCCCTCTGCCTGCCATGCTAGTGGACCACAGATGACTAACAGGGTACCCACAATCCTTTGCTCTCTCCTTTCTCTCCATCCTCACCTCCTGACCCTACCTCAACGTTATCAATACACCCATACAGCTGGCTTGCTTCTCACTTGCCCAAGCTATTCCTGCAGCCTGGAACGCTTTTCTTTCTCATTTTCTGATGGTTTTTCAAGACTAACGAGACAGGGCAAACCTTCTCTTACCTGCTGGTGAGGCCAGGTTCCTCCTCAGTCCCCAGAACGCATGTGCTCCCCCTGCTGGAGAACCTATTACGTAAGGCAGGTATCCCCTGTTTACAGAAGGCTTCACCTCCTCATTCCCTCCCAGCCTGTAAGCACCTTCAAGGATTGTGTCCCACACATCTCTGTAACCTCTGGGCCACTGGAGGTGCTCAGTAAATGCTGTGATAACAGCAAACATTTATGGAGCACCTACTATGTGCCAGATACATGCCAAGTACTTTGCATGCATTTTCTCATATTCATCCTTCTCAAGAACCAATGAGAGTAAGTGCTTTTATTATTGCTGTTTTGGCCATGAGGAAATTGAGGCATAGAGAGCCTAAGTAACTTGCTTTAGGTCACACAGCTTACTAGCAATCATGGAGCCGAAATGCGAATGCAAGCTCTGACTTCCTCATTTGTCTTTTGAACTACATTGTTAATTTTGTTTCCTGTTCCTTTTTCCACTGAGCAATTGTGTGACCCATGCCAATAAATATCATTCATAACATCATTTTTGTGGGCGCATGGCATTCCATCATATTGATGCAACATAATTTGCTTAACTTATCCTGTTATTAGTATATGTCCAATTGTGTGACTTTTTTCTTTTTTCTTTTCTTTCTAAGATGGGATCTCAGCTCACTGAAACCTCCACCTCGGGTTCAAGTGATTCTCCTGCCTCAGCCTCCCCAGTAGCTGGGATAACAGGTGCCCGCCACCACGCCCAGCTATTTTTTGTATTTTTAGTAGAGACGGGATTTCACCATGTTGGCCAGGCTGGTTTCAAACTCCTGACCTCGGATGATTCACCTGCCTCAGCCTCCCAAAGTGCTGGGATTAGAGGCATGAGCCACCGCGCCCTGCCTGACTTTATTATTTTTTAAATGGTTAACTAATTACCCCAACACTATTTTTTAAATAATTCATTTTTTTCCTACTGATTTGAAATGCTACATTTATCGTATATTAGTTATATATACTCATTTTTATATCATTTATTTAATTGTGCCAATTCAAACTGTATTGAGTTATAATATCCTTGTGATGCTTTTTTTTTTTTTTCATTCGTTCGCTTACTAACTTGCTTATTCAATGAATATGTATCGAGTAGTTCTGTGGACCAGGTACTGTTCTAGAAACCAAGATTCCACCATGGGCAATGGAACAGTGACAACACCGCATTACCCTCTTGCCACTTGCATTTTAATATCTGACCTTAGAAGTTGCTTTTGCCTCTGCCGACTGTGGTGGCTCATGCCTGTAATCCCAGCACTTTGAAAGGCCCAGGCAGGCAGATCACTGGAGCTCAGGAGTTTGAGATCAGCCTGGCCAACATGGCAAAACCCTGTCTTTATTTTAAAAAAGTACAAAAAAAAAATTTAGCTGGACATGGTGGCACAGCCCTGTAGTCCCAGCTACTCAGGAGGCTGAGGCAGAAGAATTGCTTGAATCCAGGAGGCAGAGGTCGCAGTGAGCCAAGATCACACCACAGCACTCCAGCCTGGGCAACAGAGCAATACTCCATCTCAAAAAAAAAAAAGTTGCTTTTGCCCCAATCAATTGCATTTATCAAGATGTTCTTGGGCATTCTTGACTACTTATAACTCCCAGTGAGCTAACATTGCAAGTAAGAAAATACATTTGGGATTTAAATGGGATGGAATTAAATGTATGGATTAATCTTAATGGAACTGACAAATTTTCATCTTCTTTCCCATGAACATGGCAGGTGTTTCCATATAGTCAATTCTTATTTTTATGTTAAGTTGAGCTTCACACATTTTTGTTAAGTTTGTTGCTGGATATTTTCTACTTTTGTTGTTATGGTGAGTGTCATCTTTTTTCCATCACATATTCTAGGTGATTAATGCTAGTACATAGGAAAGGCATTGATTTTTGAATAATTCTTTTAAGTCAGCATCTTACTGAATTTTCAGATTAATTGTAATAGTCCCTAGTTGATCTTTTGAATTTGCTAGGTAAATAATCATATCTTATGTGAAAAATAATTTGGAGCCTTTCTTTTTTGTAGTTTTACCACTTATTGTTTTTCTTTCCTTTTGCATTGACCAATGCAAGATATCTGAGGTGCGATGGTAAATGTTTAACAACCAGCTGTCCAGGAGAAATAACCCTGATTTGTACCACTTGCCCATTTCTGTGGTGTAAATTCTGCTACCATGGCTGATGTCAAGCCACACTGTGATGTTACTGGACAAGAAATTAAAAACAGATGCATACCTTTGCCCTCATAAGCCAGCTCAAGCACACCACTGAATAGAACACTAGACCATGAGATGGTCTATGAGGAAAAAATACTGCGGTCAAAAATAAAATTGGACATGCCAATTCTGCAGGTTACAATGTACATGAGCATATCAAAGTCTCTGAGAAATCGAACATTTCATCATATTGATGCAACATAGTTGGCTTAACCAATCTTGTTATTAGCGTAACATATTCTACCAATATGTTATGTGGGAAATACAACACATTTCCCAAATTTATTCGACTAATTCAAAAAGTTGGACTATAGACCATCACAAAGGATTGGCTAAACAGTTGATGCTGTGATAACATCAAGGGTCCCCAGCCTCTCATAGTTCCCATAATTGCCTAGCAATTCTTCCCTGGTCAGCTCTCTGTCCTGGCCTCCACTCTTGCCAACCTTCCCTGCTGTCCTCAAACCTCCCTGCTTCACCATCCTCTCCCTGTCTCCTGTCTCTTAGGGGATGATGCCATAGCGCTCTCTCCCCATTGAACATGCAGGCTCATCTCCATCAGCACTCCCTGTCACTTCATTCCCTCTTGGTCAACAGAGGGGACTGGGACTTCTACAGAATGAATCCTGCATTGGTACCAGTATTCCAGCTGCTGGCTGCCTCCACCTCTGGGGACCAAGACCCACCAGCCATCCCTTCCCTCCTTCTCATCAGCATCTAAACATGCTTGAGTCTCTCTCCACCCCTAAAACAAGCAAACAAAACCAATTCCTCACCTTCAGTTTCTCTGTATGTCTCTAAGGGACCTCACAGTCGGGATTCCCCAAAGAATTATCTGCTCTATTCTCTTTTCTCCCGTGGATTCCTTCACCTGCTTAAATCTGGCTTCTTTTTCCAATTCTTTACTGAAACAACGTCCAACAAGATCAACAACGATGCACCTGTCACTAAATGCGGTCACTGTTTCATAGCCCTTGCCTTCCCAACGTGTCAGCTCCCGACCCCATTCCCTGTCTCCGGTGAGATGTCCTCTGCCTTCCTGACTCCACGTCTTTGGACTTTCTCCACCTTCCCTGCCACCCAGCCTCTTCTTCTGGCCTCTTCCAGCCCACCTCAGTGTCCCCCAGAATCCCTCCCCAGTGTCCCTCTCCCCTGGACTTGCACTCAAGGGTGTCACCACCTCCCTGCTGTCAAGCTTCCCTCTCTGCACTACAGACTCCCAGGTCTCTCCAAGCCCAGAGCAGATATTTGAAATGGCATTCTGTGGACCTTTGGGGAGAAATAATGGTGATGAACGATGGTGACCTGGGATTTTCAACCAAGCCAGAGCAATGAGATTACGGCTCTGGAATAAGAAGCAAGACCACTTACCTTCCACACCGAGTTGCTTGGCCTCTGCCTAAGTTTATGGGTTGGTGGAAAGAAGTTCTTCAAGGTGTGAACAAAGGAGGAACTGTTCCATTGTTCTCTAATTCGTCACCCAGAAAACTGACCCCAAACTCATCACCACTGCCCACAGGCCACATTTTAGGGGCCTGATAGAGGAGTCCTCTTCCCACGACATAAGTGACAGCAGCCAAGAGAAGGATAATACAGAGAGGGCACCGGAGGGAGGGTTAGAGCTGGCAGCAGCAGCCGGCTGCTTGCAAACTGCATGGCAACAGGGTGCCCTGGGCCTGGCTCCCCCAGCACACTGCACTGTGGTTGTAGCTGGACGCTGAGTTTAAACTCCCTCCTTTGCAAGCTTTGATGAGGACCCTCTCGGGTGCGTGGGGTGTCCAGCGTTTCCACTGGGTGGGTGCTCAGAGACAAAAATATTTCATATTTGTCACTACCAATGTCTCCAATTGTTAATTGATGGTCTTAAATAAGCTAGCTAACCTCTCCGAAGCCGCCTTCTCTAGCCTGGAAAATGGGAATACTGTTAGCTGTTATGGTGGGGTCAGAGGCTCCCTGCACAGGGCTCAGCACATGGTCACCAGCCATGCCTGCAGCTGTGGGCCCCACTGAAGCCATCCCGTCCTTTGACTGCGGGAGGGAAGGTCTCCATACCCACGCAGAGGGGATGAAAAGCCTCCTCCCCAGCAGGGGACTCTGTGCCCGCTTCCCTCTGTCACCGAGGCCTATATTAAGAACATTAAATGTCAGCGCAGACGCTTTAAACTGCTCATGTGCGGGTGAGAGGCAGGTGGGGCACAGGTGTGTCGGGGGAAGAGAAAGTCGGGAGGTAGAAAAAGCAAGGAGGCGGTGGTGGGGGGCGGGTAGAAGAGCAAGATCGAATTCATTAGAACCTGCAGGAACAGGAGGAAGTCGGAAGCTGGAGGAATGGGCATGCCCTGTGTATGGGACGTTCCTGAACAGTCCAGGAAGGCTGTAGGGTCCAGGGGCAGCTTGACTCCCTGAGGGTCAGGAAGGGCCTGCTTTGAGCCTCTGCTTGAAGCCCCTGCAAAAATTTCCACTGGAAGAGAGGATGGGGTTGGTGGAAAGAGCCTCCTGGAAAGCAGACTGTCTGCGAAGGCGGCTGTCAAAGCAAGGCCCTGTTGCTAAGGGAACCGCCCGGGAAGATCCGGAGTGTGGAGATGAAGTCACCCCACCTCCCCGGCAGCTGTGGGGCTCAGGAGGGGCCCAGGGCTTCATCCGAGTCTGGGTTGCTGCCTCCCCAGACAGGCTTTGGTCCCTGGAGGGCGGAGACCCTTTCTCCTCTGACTGTGCCCAGATGGGGCTACTCATTAGCAGGCCGGGCTGTGCTGATGACTGTTACAATGATGGCAAAAGAAAGCTGGGATAAAGGGGCCCGGGGGCAAATGGACTTGAAAGAGGCCTGTTGAAGGACGGTCTAGTGCCAGGGAGTTCCAGAACCTCAGGCCATCTCCCCACAGCACGATAGTTCGATTCCACGTGAGGGTTTAAGGGACTCACCAAGGTTCCTCTATTAAATTGGGATGAGAATGGCTTTAAGCTAACCTAAGAATTGAAGCCATCAGGGTATGCAAGGAAGACACATACAGTCCAGGCGTGGTGGCATGGTGGCTCACTCCCTGCAATCCCAGCACTTTGGGAGGCCAAGGCGGGCAGATCACCTGAGGTCAGGAGTTCGAAACCAGTCTGGCCAACATGGTAAAACCCCATCTCTTAAAAATACAAAAATTAGCTGGGCATGGTGGCAGGCGCCTGTAGTCCCAGCTACTCGGGAGGCTGAGGCAAGAGAATTGCTTGAACCCAAGAGGTGGAGGTGGCAGTGAGCCGGATTGTGCCACCACACTCTAGTCTGGACAATGGAGCGAGACTCTGTCTCAAAAAAAAAAAAAAAAAAGACACATACAACTTAGACACATGAGGCGCCCCAGCTGCCCACAGGGACCAGTCAAAGGCTTTGAAACATACTGTGCTGGGCCACACCCCCCAGGGAGTCTGACGTCGCTGGCTGGGGGTGAGGCAGGGCTTCAGAGCTTTCTGACACTCCCACTGATGCCCATGGGCAGCCGAGGGTAAGAGCCACTAAGATGTGGTCACTTCTTCTAAAGGTCATTCTGAAGATCTTACACGTTACACTTTTTGTTACTGTGCGAAAAGTTTTATAGACAGGGAAAATAAAAGACTTTCTCAGTCGTGGGTGGTGGCAGTGAGTGGCGTCACTCTCCTATCTGGGTTGCGGGGGACCCCGTTCAACAGCTCGAAGAGGAGGCTGCACTGAAAAGGATCATCTGCAGCGCTGGAGCCAGACTGACCTTGGGCAAGTCCCAGCTCTGCCCTGGGTGACCTTAAGTGAGTTGCTCACCTTCCCTGAGCCTCTGTGTCTGTGTCTGAAAATAGAAATCATACGGAAGTTTCTAGAAGGAGGCATGAGGGCAAGGCCCCACTTATGGTACCTGGCACAGAGTAAGGACTCAATAGGTTGGAGTTATTATTGTGACCTCAAATTCATCCCACTTAGAAAAAGAGCTGGGTCCCTGCCCCACACAAACGCCAGCTCTGAATTCCCTACAGTGTGTCCCCGAGCCCCTCAACTAAAGCCACAAACACTCAGTGCCAGGATGTGGCACCCTCTAAGCTGAAGAATGGATTCCCCCTCAACCAAGATAAGACAGTGACACCACTCAACACTTAAGACTGATTAAGTCATTGATTTTCCTTTGGGTGCTAGGGCACTGAGACACAGCAGACCAGGCTCTACCTGGGAGATCCTCCAGTCTTGAGAGGATAGGAGAAGAAAATGATGAATCTGATGCTGGCTGGTGAGGGCCACGCTGCTTTCCTGTCATCTTGGGGGGTTCAGGGTCCCCACGCCTGAAGGTCCCTTCAGCTCCTATCCATCTTGTCCCTAGAGCCCAGCTCCCTGGCCCTGGCCCTCCCTGTCCTGGCCCCAGCACTCTACCCTCAGTGCTGCGGCTTCTGGAAAGGGAGGAGGGTAGCTAGATGCATTCGCTGAGGGTTGACCACACGCCAGCTTCGTGCTCAGCACCCACATGCATCGCCTCAGTTCACACTAATAACCTGGGAAGCGAGGGTCTTCCCAGCCCCCTCCACAGCTGAGGAGGCTGAGGCTCAGAGGTGGAGTCATGAGCTTGAGGTCACACGCTGCAGTGTGCAGCCAGGATGTCCCCCCAGCTCCAGAACCTGTGCCCTTGACCACTGTGCCGCCCTTCAGTTGAGCCTCTCCCATGCTCCCCACCAGCTTCTAATCTCTGAAGCTGGTTCCTCTTACCTGGCAGGAAGGGCTGAAGCCAGTGCAGGGTTGCGGGGGGGGGGCGTCGCTCCAGCCAGGTGCTCACCAGCCAAAGACTGCACAGCACGACCTTCACATAGCTAGAGCCTAGCAGGCCCCTCTGGGAGGGAAGCAGAGCCAGGGATCACATAGAGCCCCAGGCACGTGCTCCCTGTGCCCCAAAGCAGCTGGTGGTGGGCGAGGCCGGGAAGGACCCTAGGATACTGTTGACTCAGAAGCTGGGGCCACCACAGGGGTGGACATCCGGGCTCCAGGGCCAGTCTGAGACCTGGGATAGTTCAGTAAGGAGGAAAAGGGGAGAAGCAGCTGAGGGAGGTGGTTATTTCATGACACCTCACACCTGTGTGACGGGGATGACAACAGACCCGGTCTGGGCCCAGGCCCTGGCTTAGAAACGGTGCCTGGCCAACATTCTGGCTCCCGCCCTGCCAGACCTTGCGGACTCCACTCACTCCAGCCTCCTCCTCAAGCCCAGATGTCCTCCTCCCAGGAACCACATCCCTCCCACCTCAATCAGACAGTCCAAACCTGGAAAGCCCACACCATCCTCTCACCCACCTCTCCCCAGATGCAGGCCCGGAGGTAGCGGTTCTCAGCCCATTGGGTGGACTTGGAAGCTGAGGCCCGAGAGGTGAAGAGATTTTCCTGGCTGGGTGCAGTGGCTCACACCTGTAATCCTAGCATTTTGGAAGGCCGAGGTGGGCAGATCACCTGAGCTCAGGAGTTCGAGACCAGCATGGCGAAACCCCGTCTCTGCTAAAAATGCGAAAAATTAGCTGGGCGTGGCAGCACATGCCTGTAATCCCAGCTACTCGGGAGGCTGAGGTACAAAAATAACTTGTACCCAGGAGGTGGAGGTTGCAGTGAATCGAGATTGCACCACTGCACTTCAACCTGGGCGACAAGAGCAAGATTCCGTCTCAAAAAAAAAAAGGGAGAGAGGGATTTTTCCCAAGGGTATGGTAGGATCGGAATCCAGCATTCCTGGTTGCTTTCAAGGTTGGGACCCCCTGAAAATTGGGAAGTGCTCCCCTGGTCAGACTGGGGGCCGTAGACCATGCCTCTGACACACGGCGGCTCAGGGTCTGACAAAAGCTGCCTTGAAAAGGTACAGGACTGGGGCTTCTATGACCCAGATTCAGAGAAGACTCCAGGCCCTGGGAGGAGGTTTTCAGCCTATAAGAGTTCAAATAGACAAAAGTGCAGGCCTGGATTCAATCCTACCTCCACCACATCCTGTTTATGGGATACATTACTTAGCTTCTCTGAGCCTCAGCCTCTTGATCTATAAAACGAGAAGTAATAGGACTGTGATGGGGACACAGTGAGATGTGCAAAGGAAATACTGTGCACAGGCTGGCCCCAGTGACTCACGCCTGCAATCCTAGCACTTTGGGAAGCTGAGGTGGGCAAATTGCTTGAGCCCAGGAGTTCCAGATTAACCTGGACAACATGGCACATCGCCATCTCTACGGAAAAAAAAAAATACAAAAAATAGCCGGGTACGGTGTTAGGCATCTGTCGTCCCAACTACTCAGGAGGCTGAGGCAGGAGGACCACTTGAGCCCAGGAGGTCAAGGCTGCAGTGAGCCACGGTCACACCACTGCACTCCAGCCTGGATGACAGAACAAGACTCTGTTTCAAGAAAAATAAAAAAAGAGAGAGAGAGAGAGAGAGAAAGAAAGAAAGAAAGAAAGAAAGAAAGAAAGAAAGAAAGAAAGAAAGAAAGAAAGAAAGAAAGAAAGAGAGAAAGAAAGAGAAAAGAAGGAAAGAGAGAAAGAAAGAGAAAGGGAGAAAGGGAAAAAGAAAGAGAGAAAGAAAGGAAGGAAGAAAGAAAGGGAAAGAGAGAGAAAAAAGGAAGAAAGGAAGAAAGAAAGAAAGGGAAAAAGAAAGAGAGAGAGAGAAAGGAAGGAAGAAAGAAAGAAAGTAAGAAAGAAAGAAAGAGAAAGAAGGAAAGAAAAGAGAGGAAGGAGGGAGGGAGGGATGGAGGGAAGGAAGGAACGAAGGAACGAAGGAAGGAAGGAAGGAAGGAAATGAATGCTGGGTACAAAACACAGCACATAGTAGGTGATCATTAAATGACCCTATCATTTTGTTGGTATTAAGGAGTCTAATGGAGAACGCTGACAAGTTTAAGGACAGTAACAGGATGAAGCAGTCAGGCGAAGTGCCAGGGCCTGAGGGAGGCAAGCCTGTATCTTTGTCATATGCACCAAGCAGTGAGAACAGCAACCAGATCCACCCCCCATATCAGTTATCCCAGAGCAGGCACAGAGTAGATATGCAATGTGGGCCTGGGGCAGCAAGAAAGAAAATCCAGGAGCCTGATCCCAGGGCCTCAGACTTGTCGGTGGCTGTATCAGCTGTTGTTGTATAACTTTGAGGTCATTTATAGCTGCTTAAAACAATAAGACTTTATTATTGTTCACATTTCTCTTGGCCAGCTGGGGGGTTCTTCTGGTCTCAGCTGGGGTCACTCATGCATTTATGGTCAGTTGAGGGTTGGCTCCACAGCTCTGCTGTCTTGACTGGTCTCTCTCACATGTCTGAGTATTGGGTGACAGGATGTCCCCAGCTAAGACAACTGAGCTCTGCGCCAGTGGTCTCTTGTCCACTGCAGGCTGGCCTGAGCTTGTCCATACAGCAACCGGGCAGAATAATGAGAGAGAGAGCACAAAAGTGTGCAAGACTTCTTTGAGGCCTAGGCTTGCACCTAGCACACGGCTCCTCCCGCACGTTCTACTGCCCAAAGCCAGCCCAGGATCCAGGGATAGAGAACTAGACTCTCCACTCGGGGGATGCAAGGAGAGGTGAGAATTACTGCCGTTTTTGCAATAATCTCCCACCGTGATGGTTAAGAACATGAGCTAGACTCTAATTCCGACTTGCTAACCGCTTGCTGGGAGAGCTTGGGCAACGTCTTCTCTTCTCTGAGTCAGTTTCCTCATCTACAACATGGTCAGAGCAATTCCACCTCCCCAAGAGTTCTGTGACTATTCAGAGAAATCAGGCATTGGAAGTGCCTAGCACGGTGCCTGGGCCTGGTGGCTAACAGCACATGTGGGTTCCCTCCCTTTTCTCCAGGAAAGTGGGCTGCGGATGACGATCTGATGTTCACACTTTGCAGGAAAGGGCTGGGGTCCCGGTTGGGGGTCTGTTGCGCCCCCACTCCCTCCCCACCTTTCATCTTGCCCCCTCTGGAGCCCTCCTGCTGGGGCCTCACAGCACCCGGGGTCTTAAGGATAGTTAAGTAGCAAACTATGTGTTCATAATAAAATTTGCCGGCTTCTCACAGACATCCAATTTACTTACTATCCAAAGAGAAGGATTGGGTGCCTGCTTCCGAAATTGTTTTAATCTCTGCCACAGAATGCTTCTGGCAGGGTTTTTCAACTGGAAAATAGGAAATGAGTTAGAAACAATGAAGGAATGTGAATAATCTCACTTAAGATGTTTGATCTTGAGATGAGATGAAGTTGAAATCGATTTCCCGGTTCACAGCCAGACAGTGGTGGGCAGGAGGGGAGAGGGCCGGGGGAGATGGGACATCAGGCCAGTCTGGGCTCCAGCTCTGGCCGGGACAAGGACCCCCCCCCCCACTCCTGCAAAACTCTGACAAACTGCACGGTGGGTGAGAGGCAGCCCTAGCCCCATCACCCCAAAAAGCAGGCATGACCGAAGCTCTTTGGTTTTTCCAAGCCTATGTTAATGGTTGACAGACCAGCCTACACTTCTGTTTAACAGATACTCACTGTGTGCCTGCTACGTGCCATGGCCTGTCCTCAGGGAACTCATAGAAGGTGACTGTGAACAGGATGGAGAGTGAGGAGCTAACGTTTATAGAGGACCATTTATGTCCAGGGATGGGTTAAGAAAGCTGCATTCGTGGTGCTACACAGAACCCAGGAGTCAGGGATTCTTGTGCCCTCTTTTCAGATGAGGAAATGGCCTCAGAGATACGCATGTCTGACTCTTCGGAGGACAGGAGCCAGATGTGACTCGAGTTTGTATGCTTTTCATGGAGGGGTATTCTGTCTAGGCAGGTGGCACGGGCAGAGGCCAGGCAGGAGGGTACAATAGGGAGAGCTCAGGGACCTGTGAGGAAGCACAGGTGGACGGGACCTTGGCAGCGCCAGGGCCTCTTCCCTGCTGCCCCCTGCCCAGCTCAACGTGGAGGAGTAGCCTGGCCTTAGGTCTGGGAAGGGACATGTTCTCAAAGCCCAGCCAGGCAGAGTGAGGGGTCACCCATACCCTGATCTTCACACAGACACACTCACACATCACCCGAACACACAGACCTAGGCAGACACACACATTTATAAATACAGACACGCAACACACGCCATATGGACAAAGACAGCTAGATGCACGTGTGTGTGTGCGTGCGCACATGCACGTGAGCGCATACACACACGCTCACACATGTTCCAAGAGGTCGTAGCCTCCTTGGGAGCAGCGACTATGTTTTTCTTGCTCACCACTGTCACCAGCACAGATCCTGGCTCACAACAGGGCCTCTCTAAATAATGATGAAGTTGGACTCAATTTCCACATGGAAACACAGACACATGCACACGTGGTTTGTGTGCATGGCGGCTGATGCTGGAGGAGAGGTGGTTTCATCTCTGCAGCCCCCAGTGGGGGCTTCAGGGGACTTTCATGGGTGGAGACAGAATCTGCCAAGATGGAACCTAGAGGGAGCTGGATCTGGAGGAGGTTCATGGCTTTCTGTCTCTGCTCCTGCAGCCTGGCTGGGCTTGGGGACCTAGCCCATCTGAAGGCCTCTGTCTAGCTTTCCTGCCATTAAGCCTCCATGGAGTGACCCCCAAACCTCCCCCCATAAGAGCCTCCACCAGGGTCTGGCCTCTTGGGGTCCTGGGTTGGGGGTTTAATGCATTATTGATTTCCCCAAGAAGGGAAAGTGCCGCAGCCGTGGGTCCAGGTAGCTTATTTTGTGCGTCGATGACATTCAGGTACTAGTGAAAAATTATACCAATTATTAAATCAGCCATTATTACTTCAAAGTGCAATCAGTTGTCACAGCGGAGAGAGCTTGCACGGCGCGTTATTAGTCGGGCTGTGTGCACAGGGAAAGTGCTGAGAGGGGAGACTTTAACCAAAGGGCAAATGCATGAAATTTACTTAGAAATAGCGATTTATCACCCCTGGGTTTCCTACTGCTCAAATCCAGGCAGACACTTCACTGGCAGGAGACAGGCTCCGCAGCCGCCCCTGCCTCCTGCAGCTCCCGCCCTGACAGGAAATGAAAAATTGAGAAGTCGTTGTAACAGCTTAAAGATGCATTATCCTTTTTGATGTGCAATTTGAGCTTCATATCCAAAGGCAGATGAAATCACTGCACCCACGCCAGGCAGAGCGGAAAGAGCCACCTTTGCATGTGCTGGGAGGGGGCAGCGGTGGGGGTGCCTGCCAGCCTGGCCCCACCTGGCCCTGGCTGCCTCTCCGAGCCCCAGGGACACCAGGAGGCCAGCGCTGGGGTCAAGGAGACAGAGCGATCTCAGGCTGGAGTGGGAGGCAGGGAAGGAAGAAAGAGATGTAGCGTGAAGAGAGACAGACATAAAGAGACAGAGACATGCAAATGCAAAGAGGGAGAAAGAAACAGAAGACGGGGCGAAAGGGAACGAAAGAGTGGGAAATAAAGAAAAACAGAAAGATGAGGCATCGTGAGCCACAGAGACAGAAAGTGGGAGGAGAGGGACAGAAAGGTAGATGGAAAACGCCCACCAGAAACCAAATGTGGGCAATGGTCACGCGCCTAGGAAAGATGTGTGTGCACATGTGAGTGTGTGGGTGCACACGCGTGTGCATGCGTGTGTGCATGGGTGTCAGTGGAGGAGAGTGTGCCCATGTTCACAAGAGTACGTGTGCATGTGTGAGGGTGTTGTGTATCTGCACACAAGTGCACGGGTGTGAGTACATGTGAGCGTGAGGTTGGTCCTTCCCCTGTTGGGAGGCTCACCAGCCTTTGTTATTTTTCTTCCCTTAGATTGGAAGATTGATGAGGGCAGGGACCGTGGCTGTATGTAGTTCTCCCCACTGCTCCTCCAGGGCTTGACACAGTGCATGATTGGGTGAATGTATGGATGGAGGCACGGACAGATAGATGGATGGATAGATAATTGCTGTGCCTTGCACATGGCAGGGACACAACGACTACTGGATGAGTGTGTGAGCGTGTGCAAGTGTGAGTGGGTGAGATCGAAATCACAGCTGCTGGCAGGGGAGGACCACGTCAAGAACCTTTCAGCCCAGACATGTGCAGGAGAAGGTAGATACTATATTTATCCATTGCTGCCTTTGATTTGTATCATCGTTATGACCCCGCCTCCATTAGCCACACTGCGCAGTGAGGCCCCAGAACTGCCTTCGCCCCCACCATCCACCAACTGTCCCTGTTCTTACGGCATCATGCCTGGCATGGCCCACTCCCTGCAGGACATCCTTGGATCGTGGGCCACTGACAGCTGAGAGTGAAGTGAAGCCCTCACTCTAGCGGCCAATGGAGGGTCAGGGACACAGGTGGGTGACTCGGATAGACCAGAGTGACTCTTACCTCCACGGCCCTGAGACCTTGAGCAAGTGATGGCATCTCCCTGAGCCTCTTTCTTTATTTGGCAGATGGGCCCCAGGGCTGTGAGGGGCGCTGAGACTCTGTGTGGGCCCCGCACTGGGGAGAATGAGCCTGTCATGATGTCACAGAGTTTCAGCCAACCTTAGAGGGCCTGGTTGCAAGGTGGCCACTGCCCATAGGCAGCCCAAAATGAACCCCTGTGTCTCCATATGCCAGGGGCCCACAGTTGAAGATCTGAGACCCTTTCACCCGACGGGCTGCCCTGTGGCCTTTAAACCAACCCTGTTGTTTGAGGGTGGTACGGGCAGGGCTCACAGGAGAGCGTCAAGGGGATGACACATACAAGTCCCCACTTTGAACACATACCTAAGAAAGCCAGGTGGGATATCTCAGAGGTAGAGGGAGAGGTGAGGAGCACTAGGGCTGGGCAGGCAGGTCCACCTCCATCACCTGAATGGAGGCCCCAAGAGCACACTGGCCTTGTCCATCTTGCCGTCACTCAAGTTAGCTGAGCGCATAAATCATTTGTCACTCTCAAGTTGAGTGACCTTGGCAAAGCACTTCACCTCTCTGATCCTTCACTTTGTTGTTAGCAAAAGGGTTCCCACTGCATGGGCCACTGAGGCTTGGCCCAGTGAGGCTTGTGCGGTCACCTACGGGTGGGAAGGAATATTTAATATTATTCACAAAAAAAGGAAAGAAAAGAAGGATATATGTAAAGGTGGGTATCTCTAGGTGATAGAATTAAGGATTTTTTTTTTTTATTTTCCTCTTGTTCTTCTATTTGTTAGGTCTTTACTGGCTTTATAACCAGGAGAACATAATACATTTACTTTACAATAAACAAGAAAGTCTTTCACAAAGTTCCCAGGAGGGGGCCAGGCACAGTGGCTCACGCCTATAACCCCAGCACTTTGGGAGGCCAAGGTGGGCAGATCTCCTGAGGTCAGGAGTTCAAGACCAGCCTGGCCAACATGAGGAAACCCCGTCTCTACTAAAACTACAAAAAATTAGCTGGGTATGGCGGTGTGCGCCTATAGTTCCAGCTACTCGGGAGGCTGAGGCAGGAGAATTGTTTGAACCCAGGAGGCAGAGGTTGTGGTGAGCTGAGATCGTGCCATTGCACTCCAGCCTGGGCAATAAGAGC
>NC_045447.1:12376034-12386269 GCF_002776525.5 Piliocolobus tephrosceles
AAAATAAAATAAAAAAATTCCCAGGAGGGGGCAGGTTCTCCCAGGACCCTCCTCGCTGCTGCTGAACCTGAGGATGATGGCACCTCACTCCTCCAGCCTGGGGGCATTTGTGCCCCAGGGCTCGGGGCTGTCCAGGGATACCTTTGGGGCCCCAAAGCCCCCAACCCCGTTTCCTCCAACAGCTGGGGGGACTGGTATGTGTGCAGAAGAAGTCCAACCCCTTTCAGGCTCACCTTCCTGCTGAGCAGTCTCACAAACCTCTGAACCTGAGTGGGAGGCTCTTCCTAGGTGCACTGCCACCACCATGGGGCCAAATGTCGTGGGTCCCTTCGCTGTTTTCCCAGGAGACTGGAAGCTCATTGCCAAAACACACAGACACACAGACGTGCCTCTGCCAGGACCTACGAGCCCTTGCTGTACCTACCCTCTTTGTTCTTCCAATCCCTGTGCCAGCCATTCACAAATTCTCAAAGCAAACCCAGCCGTATTATCCCCATTTCTGAGGCGAGGAAGCTGAGGCCCAGAGATGGGATGTGATTTGCTGCAAGAGTGCTGGGGGTGAGGCAGAATTCACCCCAGCCTGCCCGACTCCAGGCCTGTGCCCTTTCCATGACACCATCTTACTGGTAACAGATGGCAGGGAGAATGCAGAACTAATCAACTGCTCTATTGATTCCAACTTCTCCATCAAGGAGATCGATCTTGCCATTAGAAAGGGGCAGACAGACATCGTTAGTGGGAATTGGAGACCCAGCTCAGGGAGGCAGTTGGCAGTGCAGTAGATGCTGCTCCGGCTGAGCTCTGATTGCCTGACAGGCCCGGTACGGGTCACGGCTAGTGGGCACCAGACAGGAAAGGGCGGGCAAGGCTCTGGGACCCATAGACCGTGCAGCACCTCAGAGGTGCCCTCTGGCTGGCTAGGGATAGAAGTGGGCTCTGAACACCAGTTTCCAGTTCACTACAGTCATGGCAAGCCTTCTGGCCTCAGTCATATTGTTCATTTGTCAGTCTCTCCATCCCTGCCTTCTTTATCCATCCATCCTTCCACCTCTCTAGTCATCTAACCTTTCCTGAGTTCCTCCCCTGAACCAAGCACTGTGTAAGATGTTAGGGTTCTGAAGGGGACCTCGGCATGCCCATCTTCTAGTCGGGGGCTGGGGACTGATTGCAATTTATCCTGTTTCAGGTTTTTCTCAGTGGCCCAGATGACCCACCAAGGACTGGCAAATCACTGAACTGACAAGCTAAACCTCAGGCCACAAAATAATCTGGATATAAATTCTCCCTAGAAGTTGGTCCTTTTCCTATTGGGAGGCTCATCAGCCTTTGTTATTTTTCTTCCCTTAGAATGGAAGATTGATGAGGGCAGGGACCATGGCTGTATGTAGTTCTCCCCACTGCTCCTCCAGGGCTTGACACAGTGCGTCGCACATGGCAGAGGCCCAGTGACTATTGGGTGAATGGATAGATGGATGGATGGATGAATTGTTGGGTGGATGCATGGGTGGATGGATGGACGGATGGATGAATAGTGGGTGGATGAATTGGGTGGATGGATGGGTGGATGGATAGATGGACAAATGATTGGATGAGTGTATGGATGGATGCGTGGACAGATGGGTGGATGGATGGATAATTGTTGGATGGATGGATGGATGAATGAATTGGACAGATGGATGGATGAACTGGATGGATGGATGGATGGATGGATGGATGGATGGATGGATGGACAGATGAATTGTTAGATGGATGGATAACTTGTTGGATGGATGAATTGTATGTATGGATGGGTGGGTGGAAGAACAGATGGGTGGTTGGATGGGGGTGAGTAGATGAGTGGATGGGTGAATGGATACATGTATGGGTGGATAACTGAAATTTCTGTGGCTCAGAGAGGCTCCCAGACTCAAATCTGAAAGAGTTTAGGAGCTTATCCCTTCCACATAGTTGTTTCTGCAGCTGGCATATCCCATTTTGATTTGCTTAGTTCTGGTTGAGGGGATGTCACTATGCAGCCAGCAGCCCACTCCATGGCTGGATGGCTCTCACGGGAGAGTGCCCACCTGGGCCAAGCCAGGACTAGGGAGCTAACTCCCACCATTAAGTTTAACCCTTCATCAAATAAGTTAAATCATGTCATTGAAGGCAACAACCATTCTCATCCATGTGCAAAGTTCTCATAGCCTTCATCGTAATCCTGATTACCTTTGCATCTGGGTGGCTCTCAGCTCACTCAGAAATGTCAAGTTATTTCTTAAAGTGAGATTCTCTGAGGAGAGGAAACTCCCTAAGGAGGCAACACTTTGGATACGTTTTCAGTAGTTCGGAAGTGATAGAGACTATCACCTCCTTTGTTCTAGACTCCATATCTTTGTTAATACAACCTGAGATCAGACATCAAATGGTCTAACATATGTGGAGGTGCTTAGTACTGTGCCTGGCACAGTGTTATGCAATATTATGCTGGGACTTTCCAGAACTGTTCAGACATAGACCAAAGAAGATTCAAGACGAAAACAAGTATGGATTACTCATGCTGCAGGAACAACTGTCAATAAAATCAATGAAATCAAATGAGGTGATGATGCAGGGCTGCCCAGCACAGGATCTGGTATGCATTAGAAAAGAGAAGTCTCTTTCAGGGTGTGTGCCATACTTTAAGAATTTGGATTCCACTTAAGCACCCTGATCTTTGTCCCATGAACCAGCATCACAGACTCAATCTAATGCTACCCTCGTGAAATCATGAATGGAAGATGGCAGATTCAGATGGCCCTTGCATAGACAGAGCACTTACTGCATGCTCAGAATCTCACTCAGGGCTTTGCCAACATCATCTCTTGCTACATCTCATTATGGTGGTTGGGAAGCAGCATTTTTGAGCACCCACTGTGTGCTATGTGCTGAGGATGGGGAGATGACAGTGAGCAGGGCAGCCCTGGTTCCTTCCCTTAGCTCAGCTGCAGTTGGCAGGAGACCTTTGCCGAGCTGTGCGCAGGGGAGTTCACCTCCCACAGAGTTGGACAGGGGGTTGCTAGGGCAGGGTCCAGACTAGGGAGAAGCCAGTGAGGCACCTAACCTAAGGAGGCACTCACTCTCAAGGGTGTGCAACTGTGCACAAGTGTGCAATTGGCACCAAAGTGTGAGCACCTTGTTACATTTTGCACCGTGAGCACTTCACTTCTCTTACTTTAGTTCCAAGGGAATGCTGCCCAAGGAAGGAGAAACTGGGCCCCCTGAGGACAGCCCAGTGTGGGGAGTGGAGCCCTGGGAGCCCGGGGTATTTGTCTGGCTGCAGGGGAGAGGCAGAAATGAGAGGGCCAGGTGGAGAGGCAGCTCAGGGAGGCAGTGGGGCAGGGGGGCAGGGCAAACCCTTACACGTTAAACAGACGCAAGTCACTCAGTTGTTCAGCAGCAAAAACTATTACTCACAATAATGAAGGACCAACTGTGCCTCCCCAGGAGGGAGGCACATTTCCCAAGGGCTCTCTGACACTCCCCTACCTCCCAGCCCAGAACAGATAGCCCGAAAGCTCCCCCGAGCCTGTCAGGAGCTGTGAGGGAGGCCCAGAGCAAGTAAAGGCTGGGTGGCAGGGAAGGGGCACCCTGACTCCCCGAGGTGCAGAAGAGTTGGTCCCACAAGGCCCCTGGGACCAGGGGAAGGGGCTCCCAATCAGGCCTTGGAAGGCTGCCCTGCAAAATGAGAGCCCGAGCAGGCAATTGCCTCTGGCACATGAAAAACTCCAGATCTATAACTTCCTGGAACATAATTAGCTGCTAACTTCAGAGATGCATTGGGGTTTGTGTAATAGGCACTGGCGCAGCTCAAGAACCACGGAAACTGGGAGAAAAATGGGGCCGTCTGGCTCGAAAATGGAATGAGACAAAAGACTTGCTATGCAGAGCTTCCTGCAACTGAGATGCTGAGACCTGAGGAAAATTGTAATTATTATGATCGCTCCCTTGTACAGGTGCCAAGTGCTTCACATTCGAGCTCTTTGAGTGTTTACATAACTCCATGGTGCAGGCGTCATTATCGGAAATGACAAGCGACTGTCCAGACGTCACAGACAGAACCGGGATTTGAACACACAACTGATTTCAGAGTCTAAACTCCCATCCATTGTCTCTACCACTCCAGATAGAAACTCCATGTCCTCAAGTCACTCCCACCTCCCAAGGGAGAGGGTGAGCACAAGGAACAAGTGTTAGAAAATGACCTCTTCCTCTTTCCTGGAAACCCACCCAGCCCATTCTAATGGAGGGCGGCAACAAGACAGAGAGGCTGAAAGCAGAGAAATGATCAGACCTGGTTCCTCCTGGGGCATTCCATCCCAAGGGATGTATTAGCTGGGACAAGTTATACTCGCCTCTGGAACAAATAACTCCCAAACCTCAGTAGCTCAACACAATAAAGGTTTATTTCCCGCTTGGGAAAAGGGATAAAGTCCACTGGAGTGGGGAGGGCTGAACTCTACTCCACACAGTCATTCAGCGACTCAGGCACCCTCCATGTGCGGCTCTGCTATTCCCTGGGGCCTCAGAGTTCTCTGTAGAAGGGCCACACAGATCAGCCCGAGAAGTACCTCATTTCCACCAGCATTCAGTCACATGGGCCAGACCCAGGCACATGACTACATCTGCTTGCAAGGGAGACTGGGAATGCAGGAGGAAAAGGAAATAGGCTTACTGAAGTGCCACAGAAGGGAAGCCTGTTTCATCCCTCCACCCCTCCCTCCATCCACCCATTATCCATTCACAATGTAATGAGATCTGCTGTCTGCTGGGCACCATTCAGTGTTTTAGATAGAACTGTGAGCAAAACAGACCTTGACCTTGACCCCATAGATTTCAGCCTAGAGGATAAGAGAAACATTTTTATAATCAACAAATTACAATTATTGTTAAATATTATATTCTTTTAAAATGTAATGCGTGCCGCTAAGAAGCACAGGGGTTCATCGAGGCGTGTGGCACTGGGGCCTGAGCAAGACTGGGAAATCCAGGAATACTTCCCTGAAGAAGTGTCTTTCATGCCGTCGTAAAGAATGTGTAGGGGTTCGCTGAGTGGGCTGTATGAAGGGTTTTCCAGGCGGAGGAGACAGTTCAGGCAAAGGCCCTTGAGGAATCTTGCTCCTGCTCATTGTGGAGTCACTATTTATCCAGACCTGCCCGGATGTGAGTCTGCAAGAGACCCCTCCCCGGATCCCCAGGGAGGGCTCTCGGGATGTCTGGGGCTCTCCCTGCAGCCTCCATACCTCAATCCTCCTGGCACTGCCCTCTCCCTTTGCTCCCCGACAGGCTTGCTCAGCTGAGTTCCCATGAGGGCAGGACACTACGCTGGACCAGCTCCGTTTCTATGTCCATCCAGACTGCAGGCCTGTGGAGCTTGGATTCAAGCCTATGTCCACCGGAGACACTCTTGGGCTATGGATCTCAGGTCACCATACCCTTCGATCCTGAAGGTTTAAATGCCCTCTGGAGAGGCTGAGCCCTGCTGCTTGCCTCAGACCAAGCCCTGGCCACAGCACCCCGGGCAGAGTGCCCCTCACCTCCCAGTACCCGCCTTTTTTTTGAGACAGAGTTTCGCTCTTGTTGCCTAGGCTGGAATGCAGTAGCGCATCTCAGCTCACTGCAACCTCCGCCTCCTGGGTTCAAGTGATTCTCCTGTCTCAGCCTCCCGAGTAGCTGGGATTACAGGTGTCTGCCACCACACCCGGCTAATTTCTGTATTTTGTAGTAGAGACAGGGTTTCACCATGTTGGCCAGGCCGGTCTTGAACTCCTGATCTCAGGTGATCCACCTGCCTCAGCCTCCCAAAGTGCTGGGATTACAGGCGTGAGCCACCACACCTGGGTGAGCCACAGCGCCTGGCCAGGAGAGGAGATTCTCGGCTAATACGTCCATGGCCTTGGGGGCCCAGCTATCTGGCAAAGCACAGCCCTGCCATCTATCTCCCTAGAGTCCTCCATGTTGAATAGGACCAACTTGACAATCCACTTAGTGGTGGTGACATTCTAATGGGCAGTTGCTAAGTTGCCTTCTAAGAGGCGGGGCCCAGATAACCACAGGGCTCCAGGCTTCTCTGAGCACTTGGTGAGTGCGGGAATAGCAAGGCTGGAGACAGAAAGTGAGTAGAGCTGAACTGCTCTATATCCTAGAGGGCTGAGAAGTTTGTGATGGGGTGGGATTGAAGGAGACAAGCCCACCAGGCTGGCCACTGGGAGAAGGAGGGGAGACCAAAGAATCCCTGGGCAGAGGAACAACGGAGGAAGGGCTTCTCTATCGCGTCTAAAAATACTCAGCAAACATTATTCACCGGTTCTACTTGGGGTCCCTGCAGAGATGCTGAATTCTGCAATCAGGTTGGCATGGAGCACAAAGCAGAGAAGGAGCCCATGGGCACAGACGCTGGAGAATGAAGGGACGGCCACATCTGGGCCACCTGCGCGATGGGAGGTCCTTTCAAGGCTGCGGGTTACCTGAGTGGCAGGTTGTCTTTTCCCTGTGCTATTGGCTGGTAGGTGCGGCACAAACTCAGGGCAAGCAGAGGTCTATAGAGTTCATGCCCCTAGAAGCAGACCTGGACCAAGGACGTGTGGTGAGACACCAACTGATAAATAGCCAAGTTGTCCTGTCCAGTGGTTGGGTTAAATCCGAGGCATGCCCTACGTCTCCTGAAGCTCCCCAGCAGATTCTGCTCCAGTTGCCCATGATGGCAGCTTGTCTGACAACTCATCCTCTATCCACTTCTTACTCTTCCCCGTCTCCCTTCCCCACTGTCTGCTGGTGTTTCCTGGGATCACTTCTCAAATAGACGACTTGTTCTGAAATCCTTCTCTCAGATTCTGTTTGTGAAGGAGCTCAAACCAAGACAACAGGTCCAGCGCTTGGCAGGACCATGACTGGTGCACTGTCTTCTTGGTCATGCTCTGATTAGAGGGTTATCCTTGGCCAGTGGTTCTCACCGGGCAAAGTGTGCTCTCTTGAGTCCCCTGCAAACCAACAAGGTGCCCGAAGATGGTGTAAAAACACTGATTTGTCTCACCTGGTTTCACCCCACTTTGGTCTTCTCTGGTCCCAGACCTCAGGGTGTGGACGTTTCTGCCAGGGAACATCTGTGTTCTGCAGAGCAGCCGGGACTCCCCCTGCCACCCCCCACTGAGGAGTGGTTCTAAGTTAGCTTTCTCATAAATGGTTCTCACATGGAAGAAAAGCAGCTGTCGCTGAAGCCACGTCAATCTGAGCGGTAAAAGGTTTGGGCAAAAACATATTTTATTGTTCTTGCTGTCAGAAACATAAAGATTGAAGGGGCATGTGACTTGGTAATTGCTGTGGACTTTTTTTTTTTCCTTGACAATAAACATAAAACTTAAAACTGTATTAAAATCATTTGACAATTTTTATGCTCAAAGAGCCTGGAATGAATAATGGGTTTTTTTGCATCTAAAATGCACTCTCTCGTCAACCTATAAAACTGTCAGAAATAAATTCATCAAAAGCAGATTATATAATTAAAAGTCGCTATTTGTGTCTCTGCCCGGTTGGGATCAGAATTGTTTGTTTGTCTCTCTCTCCCTCTCTTTTAAAATTTTTAATTTTTTTTAAGCTCTAGAGGAGACACTCTAACACTAGTCTGCTTTGTCTGGGGGAGATGACAAAATGAGGGCTTCCTTGGGCAAATGCGTCTTTCCTGCTGCAGCCAGCCCCCACTATGTGGATGTCAGTAGAAGACAGACCCCTCCCAGTCAGTGTGACCTCCTGATGAGCCCGAGAGGGTAACATCCTATGCTGGGGAAGATTCCTTTCCCTGACCCAGTAACAGAGAAGAGAGTGAGACAGAGACATTGAGTATGCACCCATCTCCCTCTCCCATTTTCTTCTCCTTCTGAGCACTCTGGGGGGTCACGCCTCCTAGTCAACTTGCCGTTGGTTGAGATGAGGAGACTTGTTCTTCCCAATGAACTGTGAGCATTGGTGGTGTGTGCCATTCTGGGGCCAAAGCAATGAAGCACTGGTCCTAAATCCTTCAGTACTTTCATATTCTCCAAGGCAAACGGGGAGGTGTGTTCCCAAAGGGGCCACTACAGGAATGTGGAGCCTCCTGCAGCCTGGATCACTGAGTCACTGCGTGGAGGACTTTATCCTGGAGAGTCACCTAGACCAACAGTAAGCTTTGTGTGTTAAGCCATCAAGACCGGTTTGTAAGCTCAGCATAACCGAGCCTATCCTGTCTGTTTGCAAATGTTATCGGTTTTATTGCTATTCGGGGATGGTGAGGCTAACAGATCAGAACGTGATTACCTTGAAAAGATGGGTTGTTGTACACATAGATCCCTAGAGAGAAGCCACACCATGCCGTGGAGGTGTCATACCAAGAAGCACCAGTCAATTTGGAAGCAGAGTGCTGGTGGTGGTCAGCTGCGGGGGGCAGGGGGGCATGGGGGCAGGGAAAATGTGGGTAAGAGCCCTTGTGGTGGTTTCCACAGGAAAGAAGAGACGACAGAGGGTGAGCAGGCTTAGCACTGACTAGCTTGAGTAACATCAGCAGGCTCTGAGGGTAGGCGCTGCCCCCAGGGTCGGGAAGTGGGCCCTGGGGTGAAAAGGGCAGGTGGACAGTGCCTGTGGAGTGTCAGAGCCCCACAAAGGAGGTGGGTGGGTAAATGACTCTGGATTGGTTGGTCTGCATTTGAAAGGGGCTCGCTCTGGGGCCGGTTGTTTGCTAAGGATTCACTAATCCCTCCCAGGGGAAGGGCAGTCCCTCTCCCTCTAGTGGCAGCAAGTACCCAAGATATTTTGAAATAAAAGGTGCGGTTAGGGGTTAGTACACCCGACTGACCCAGGGGACCTCGGTGGTGTCCCAGCTGGGAGAGGACCAAATGCCGACTCGGATGAGTCACGGGATACCGAGTGCGAGGAGAGAAGCAGCAGAGCGCAGGTGGAAGCGTGGAGGTGGTGGAGGTAAGAGCTAAGTTTGGGGATGGTGAAGAAAGCGGCATGCTGGAGCTTAGGGGACCCGCAGAAGAGATGGTGAGGTGCAAGGACCTGAGGCTGAGGCTGGAGACCAGAGTCTGGCTTTGGTCTTCGTCTGAGAAAATGTGGGACTGTGATCCCAGACTTTACCCCAGAGGGAGGAACCCTGTAAGAAGAAGAAGTTGGCAAGAGGCTGGCAGACCTAGAGGAGCACAGCGTGCTTTTTGTTTGTTTGTTTGTTAATTAATTAATTAATTTTTATTTTTATTTTTTTGACGGAGTCTTGCTCTATCACCAGGCTGGATTGCAGTGCCATGATCTCTGCTCACTGCAACCTCCAATTCCCTGGTTCAGGCAATTCTCCTGCTTTAGCCTCCTGAGTAGCTGGGAGTACAGGCATGCGCCTCCGCACCCAGCTAATTTTTGTATTCTTAGTAGCGACGGGGTTTCACCATATTGGCCAGGATGGTCTCGATCTCCTGACCTCGTGATCCACCCACCTCGGCCTCCCAAAGTGCTGGGATTACAGGCGTGAGCCACCATGCTCGGCTGCACAGCATGTTCTTAAACTTGGGTCTGCCCACCAGGAACCGCCCTTATTCCACTAGAGCACGGAAACCTCCCCCAATGAGACCAGATGCCCACATGGACCTCCTGGCCTCCAGGACTCACTGACCAGGCCCCTTTGGGGGCAGGAAGTCCTGGGGAGAGCCTCCCAGGCCAGCCCTCAGTCAGGCCCCATGCAGCTACCTTAATGTCTTTGAATGCTAACTCAGGGCTCCCAGGTCCCCAAATTTCCCCAGCCAGTGGGCTTACTTGGGTAAGGGGACTGAACTGGCCAGGCCTGGGGTCATGGAGGCATGAAAAAGGAAGGGAAACCCAGGCAAGATGAGAAGAGACAGAAGGAGAGATGGAGAAGGAGGGAAGTGCTAAGTGATTAATGTTCTCTGAGCCTTTACTGTGTGCCGGGGACTTCACTTTCATGGCTCCAGGGAATAGAAAATCTTAGCTTCATTTCACAAATGGGAAAATTGAGGTTCAGAGAAGCGCAGCAAGTGGTGGCCACTTGTCCAACATCACACAGCCACACTAGGCTGCCTGGGTCCAAAGTGTGTATTTAGAAAGCAAAATATGGCGGGGCGCGGTGGCTCAAGCCTGTAATCCCAGCACTTTGGGAGGCCGGGACGGGCGGATCACGAGGTCAGGAGATCGAGATCAGGAGATCCAGACGGTGAAACCCCGTCTCTACTAAAAAAAAAAAA
>NC_045447.1:12386369-12466369 GCF_002776525.5 Piliocolobus tephrosceles
ACAAAAAAAAAAAAAAAAAAAAAAAAAAAAAAGAAAGCAAAATATCCATCGGTGACTCCTCGGGTTAAGTGGAATGTTTGCCTCCAACTGATCCAGAGAAGTAAGAACACAATGATTTACTCTCAACTTGGGGCAGAGGAGACGGGCTGGGCAGGCATGGAGGAGACCCTCTCTCAATTCAGAGGCTCTCAGGAGGTGCTGCCTTCCCCTTCGAGGATGGGATGTTTCTGTAAGCCTTTCCTACCAGGCTAAAGAAGAATCCTGCTATTTCTATTTTACCAAGCGAGGTTTTCCCGCAAAATGGATGCTGAGTGTTATCAAATGCCTTTTTATCATCCCTGGTTTTTCCCTTTTGGCCTATTAATATGATGAATTATATTAATAGAGTTCCTAAAATAGAACTGTCCTTGCCTTCCAATAATATACCCTACCTGGTCATTGTGGAATATTCATTTAATATATTGCTAGATTCAATTTGCTAATATTTTATTTAAGATGTTTGCATCTATATTCGTAAATGAGATTAGCCTGCAGCCTTCTTTTTTTGTGCTATCTTTTGTCAGGTTTATTTAGTTTTGTAAATGAGTTGGAAGGGCTTCTAGTTCTGAAAATACTGTGGATCAGATATCCCCAAAATCTTCCCGCCACAAACGCCTAGAAATGCCCAATACAGCGTAACAAATACGTGAGCCTACAGAAAAGTAGAGAAAATTTCCAGGACCAAGAAATAAAGTAGGAACTGAAAACCAAAGAGATAAGCACATGACCTGTCACTGCAGCTGTCCAGGGAAAGGGGAGAGAGGATGTTTACACCCACATAGGCACAGGAGACAAGGCTTTGAGTGTGCGTTAGATGAAAAGCTAGACCTGACCTCCCTGTGTCTTGTGTTCTCAGTGAGGGATAGACTTGGGAAAAAAACCTGTCTTTTGATATAGGAAGAGGAAAGAGAAAATACAGAATCGGAGAAACAGCATTCAAGGAGAGAATAAGAATGATCTAGAATTGATTTAAAATAGTCATAATTCACCAATAAAAACACAATTCACTCATCATTAGGGAAATGCAAATCAAAACCACAATGAGATGCCACTTCACACCCATTGTGATGGCTACTATCAAAATACAGAAACTGACGGGGTGCAGTGGCTCACACCTGTAATCCCAGCCCTTTAAGTGGCCTAGAGGGGTGGATCACTTCAGGCCAGGAGTTCAAGACCAGCCTAACTATCATGTTGAATCCCCTGTCTTTCCAAAAAAAAATACAAAAATTAGCCAGGCGTGGTGGTGGGCACCTGTAGTCTCAGTTATTTGGGAGGCTGAGGCATGAGAATCGCTTGAACCCAGGAGACAGAGATCACATGACTTCACTCCAGCCTGGACGACAGAGTGAGACTCTGTCTCAAAAAAAAAAAAAAAAAAACAGAAATTAACAAACACTGACAAGGATATGGAGGTTTAGGTGCTATGGAAAACAGTATGCCGTTCTTCAGAAAATTAATGGAACTACCATATGATTCAGTAATCTCACTTTTGAGTACATGTCCAAAAGAACTGAAAACAGAATCACCAAGAGATGTTTGCACATTATTTTTTTTTTTTTTTTAATTTGAGACAGGGTCTCGCTCTGTCATTATGGAGTCCAGTTGTGAGATCTTGGCTAACTGCAACCTCCACCTCCAGGGTTTAAGCAATCCTCCTGCCTCAGCATCCCAAGTAGCTGGGATTATGGGCACGTGCCAACACGCCTGGCTAATTTTTGTATTTTTGATAGATACAGAGTTTCGCCATGTTCCTCAGGCTGACGTTGAACTCCTGGGCTCAAGTGATCCACCCACCTTGGCCTCCCAAAGTGCTGGGATTACAGGTGTGAGCCACCGTGCCTGGTCTGCACACTCATCTTCACACCAGCATTATTCACAATAGTCAAGAAGGGGAAGCAACCCAAATGTTCATCACCGAATAAATGGATAAACAAAATGTGGCATTTATATAGAACGGAATATTATTCAGCTTTAAAAAGAAAAGCTTTTCAAAGCCTCAAATAGGAAGAAAATTATGACACATGGAACAACATGGGTGAATCTTGGAACATTATGTTAAGTAAAATAAGCCAGTCACACACACAAAAAAAAGGTAATTGCTGTATGATTCCACTTACATGAGGCATCAAAAGGAGTTGAACTCATAGAGACAGAAAATAAATCGTGATTTTCAGGGGCGTCGGGGAGAGGAATGGGGAGTTTTTATTTAGTAGGTATAGAGTTTCAGTTTTGTAAGATGAAAAGAGTTCTGGAAAAGAGTTCTTCGATGGCAGGGATGATTACACAACAGTGTGAATGTACTTAATGCCCCTGAGCTGTACACTTAGAAATGGTTAAGAGGGTGAATTTTACATTATGTGTATTTTACCACAATTTAATATAATAATACATTTTAAAAATATTCATAACTTAAGAAGCCCAATGCATCCTGAAAATAATAAATAAAAATAAATTTGTATCTTGACGCTCCATAATGAAATTGTAGGACAACCAAGCAAAGCAAAGAACTTTAAAAATAATAAGAGAGAAAAGAAAGATCAATAGACAATGGAAATTGGACTGACAACAGACTTCTGGCAACAAGAAAAGCCAGAAGACAATGGAATAATATTTTCAAAGTGATAAGGGAAGAATGACTGTCAACTTAGAATCTCATATAGCTAAACTATCGCTCAATGATAAGGTAGAAACAAATGTAAATCTCAGACTGCTCCTGAAAGAACTACTATAGGGTTTATTTCAAGTAGAATGAAATTGAACACAGAAGGAAAGAGGGAGATGTGAGAGCAATGGAGAACAAAGAAATGTTTAAATAAGATTTGGGCTGTATAGGTCAATAATCATGGTGGATTTTGGAGGTCTAAAAGCAAGACAGGACTAAAATACTGGACAAGAATACCATGTAAGCCAAAAAAGGGTGTTTAGAGTTTTACATGTTTATAGTTTTAAATGAGGAGGGTCGTTATTATTGGTTAACATTAATATTTGTTAAGTTGGGTGTTAATGTTACAATTTTTAATGTAAGTTTTTAATACATGCAATTGTAATAAAAGAGGCTCCTTAAAGAAATGATTGATTCTAGTGGTAGGGGTAGGAATATATAAAATGAACCTGAGCATCTTGTAGTGTCAGAAAGTTGAAACAATTTAAGCCACAAAATAAATAAAGGAGTAGTGGATTATAACCCCAAATTTAAGATATTCATGAGCCCATTCTGATATGAATAAATAATTGAATTAATAAACAAACTGGAATGCTTGAGGTGATGGATACTTTATCTACCCTGGTGTGACTATTTCACATTGCATGCCTGTATTAAAATGTCTGATATGGCCGGGCGCGGTGGCTCAAGCCTGTAATCCCAGCACTTTGGGAGGCCGAGACAGGCGGATCACGAGGTCAGGAGTTCGAGACCATCCTGGCTAACACGGTGAAACCCCGTCTCTACTAAAAAATACATAAAGCTAGCCGGGCGAGGTGGCTGGCGCCTGTAGTCCCAGCTACTAGGGAGGCTGAGGCAGGAGAATGGCATAAACCCGGGAGGCGGAGCTTGCAGTGAGCTGAGATCCGGCCACTGCACTCCAGCCCGGATGACAGAGCGAGACTCTGTCTCAAAAAAAAAAAAAAAAAAAAGTCTGATATAACCCATAAATATATTGACCTACTATGTACCCACAAAAATTAAAAATTAAAAATTAAATTAAAATAACAAATGGGAGAGAAGAGACAAATCTCCCATGCAGAAGAATTCCAAATAATTTGTGTAAATAATCTGCCTTCAAGTAGGTGAAGTGTGACTCCCCACGCCTTAAATGTGGCGTGCATGTAGAAACTTCCTTCCAAAAAGTACAGTATGAAAAAGGGGGGAAAGGAGTAACTTCACAGGAAGCAACATGACAAAATTCCTTCATACAGGTGATCAACATCAACAGAGATGTCATTTTGATAGTATTTACCCTTGATATGATGCAAAAATGACATATTACCTCTGTGGTTTCCCCTTCAAAGCCTATAACTTCAGTTTAATTATGAAAAATCCCAATTGAGGGGTATTCTACAACACAATTGACCATTACCCCTCAAAGCTGCCATCAAAAATGGAAAAAAAAAAAAAAAGAGAGAAACTATCACTGTAAAGAGGAGCCTAAGGAAACATAAATGTAATGTGGTATCCTGAATGTGATCCTGGAACAGAAAAAAAATTGTATAAATTTTAAGGACATATGAATAAAAATATATTTTAGGTAAAAATAACAATGGATCAATATTGGTTCATTTAATTGTGACAAGTGAATTATACTAACGTAGGATGTGAATACTAGAGAAAACAGTGTCGGGTTTATGAGAACCTCTATTCTGTCTTCACGGTTTTTCTGTAAATCTAAAATTATTCCAAAATGAAAGGTTTATTCAAAAAAATCTTTAAAGTAGGCACTATAAGACTAGAAATAAAACGTAGAGGAATGAAAGGGAGTATAAATTCAACCACTTCAAAAGAAGAAAAGAAGTGAAGCAAATGAAAACCATGCCAAACAGGAAAGTGCAAAGTAGTGTAATAGACTAAATACAGGCATATCAGCTTACAATAAATATAAATGGAATAAACTTTATGCATTTAAAATCAGACATTCAGATTGAATTTTAAAAATCAAAATCCAGTTATTTGTGGGCAAAAATATTGAAAGTAAAAAAGAAAAGTTATACAAAGAAAATACTAGCCAAATAAAAGTTGGAGGGAGAAACAGACTCTAAGGCAAAATTATCATTAGAGACACATCATAAATGACAATGATACAAGGAACACCTTACTTGTAATATATAGCAGTTGTGTTATATTACTATGCATGCACCTAATGCCAGTCTCACAAAATATATAAAACAAAAATGTACTAGATTATTTTAAAAATTAATAAATCCATTACCATAGTGAAAAATTTTTAATAAAGTCAATCAATAATTTATAGATCAAGGAGACAAAAATTTGGCAAGAATATAGACGATTTGAATGAGACAACATGCTTGATATAATGAACAAACAAAATCCTGCAACAATTATAGAAAACCCATTCTTTTCGAGTACATATGAAATGTTTGCAAAAACTTGACGGATACAAGTTCAAAAAAAATCTCAACAAATTTCAAAGAACTGTTAGCGCACAGATCATTTATTCTGACCACAATGCAATAAAATTAGAATTAATAAAAGATAAGCTGTTAAACCCCATATTACAGTATAGTTGTAAATAATTTATGGGTCAAAGAAAGAATAATTGTGGATAATGCAAATAGTACATATCAAAATGTATGGGATGCAGCTAAAGTAGTACTCGGAGAGCATTTACATTAGACAAGAAGAGATTTTAAAAAATAATAAGCTATGCACCCAACTCAAGAATATTGAAAAAGAGCAACAGAGTAACCCAAAGAAAGAAAAATGAAGAAAACAATAAATATGAGTAGAAAATAATTAAACTTAAAACCAAACAATGACAAAATCAGCAAAACCAAAGCCTAGTTAAGAAAAAGAGAAAGCACAGGTGAATGATATTAGGAACTAACAAATGAAAGAAATACAGCAAAAAGTAATTTTTAACATCACAAAAGAATGTTTTGAACAACTTTATACCATTAAAATTGAAAATGGCCAGTTTCCTTGGAAAATGTGACTTAGCAAAACTGTCTCAGGAAGAACTAAAAACTCTGAAAAAACCTGTAATCATCAAAAAATTGAATCATTGATGTAAAATCTAACTTACGTACCACGCAAAAGAAACCCCACCAGGCCCAGTGTCAACTTTGACCAAATATTTAACAGATAATCCCAGTTGCACTACTCAGGGTTCTCTAGATAAACTGAACCAATGGAATGTATGTGTATATATTATTTCTCTCTCTCTCACACACACACACGCGGGGGGGGGGGGGGGGGGGGCGGGGGAGAGAGAGAGGGCACGCCAGAGATAGAGACAGAGATTGAGAGCTTTCTTATAAATAATTGGCTCATGAAATTACGGAGGCTGACAAGTCCCAAGATCTGAAGTCACCAAGCTGGAGGAGACACAGGAGAACTGCTGGCGTAGTTTCAGTCTGAATGCCAGCAACTTAAAACCCAGGAAGAATCAATGTTTCCACCAGAAACCAGGCAGGAAAAAATTGATTTCCCATCTCCAGGCAGTTCAGGCAGGGAGTGTACCCTCTTATTTGTGGGAGAGGCAGCCTTTTTGTTCTATCTGAGCATTCAACTGGTTGGATGAGGGCCTCCCACATTAGGGAGGGCAATCTGCTTCACTCAGGCTAGTAATTCAAATGTTAATGTCATCCAAAACACTCCCATAAACCCACCTAGAACAATGTTTGGCCAAATATCTTGGCACCCCATGGCCCAGTCAAGTTAACACATAAAACTAATCATTATATAAGTCTTAAACTATCTCAAAGAATAGAAGAAGAGGTCATGTTTCCCAACTTTTTCTAGAAGTCTGGTAATACCTTCATTCAAAAATCAGACAAAGACAGTAAGATAAAGGAAAATAGAACTTATCTCATAAACATAAAAGCAAAAATCATAAATGAAATATTAATAAACAAAATCCAGTATTGTGAAAAAATGGTGAAGTTGGATTTATGCAAGGAATACAAAGATAATATAATGTAAAGAAATTATGTAATTCACTTCATTAACAAATTAGCAAAGAAAAAACACAAAGCTATTTCAATATATCTAGAAAAGCATGTGGTAAAGTTCAACATTCATTCATGTTAGGGAATACTCTTAGCAAAAAAGGAATAGAGAATATATAGAGAATCTATGACAAACTTATAGCAAGCATTCTATTTGATGGTAAAATTGTTAGAAGCATTCTCTCTAAAATCAGAAATAAGACAAAGATATCCTTTATAACAACTTTATTTAACAGTGTACTAGAAGTTGTGGGCTATGTGATAAGACAAGAAAAAGAAATATAAAAATTGAAAAAAACCCCAAAACTTATTATGTGCAGATGATATACTTGTCTACATAAAAAAATCCAATAGAATCATCACACAAACTATTAGACCAAACAGAAGGGTTTGAGCAAGTTTGCTTGATATAAGACCAATACACTAAAGTGAACTTAACTATGTTTAATTCTATGCTCCAGTAACAACAGTTCACATTTTTTCTATCATTAATTTTTTAATTGTGGCAAAAATATATAAAATGAACCGCCTGAGCCCTTTTTAAATGTACAGTTCACTATGTTAAGTACATTCACATTATTGTGCAGTAGATCTCCAGAACTTTTACATCTTGCAAAACTGAAACTCTATACTCATTAAACATGTCCCCCATTTACCCCTTCTCCCAACCTCTGGGAATGACCATTCTACTTTCTGTCTTTGCAAATTTGACTTCTGATACCTCATTTAAGTAGAATCATACAGTATTTGCTTTTGTGTGACTGACTTGTTTTACTTAGCATAATGTCCTCAAGGTTCATTTATGTTGTGGCATTTGTCAGAATTTTCTTCCTTTTGAAGACTGACTCATATTCCACTGTATGTACATGCCACATTCTGTTTATTCATTCATCTGTCAAACATTTAAGTGACTTACCCCTCTTGGCAATTTCAGATAGCGCTACTATGAACATAGGTAGGCAAATATCTCTTCAAAATCCTGTTTTCAGTTCTTTTCCACATGCACTCAGAAGTGGGTTTGCTGGATTATATGATAATTCTGTTACTTTTTTGAGTATCCACTATACTGTTTTCCATAGTGGCTACATCATTTTACATTCCCACCAACAGGGCACAAGGGTTCCATTTTCTCCACATCCTTGTCAATGCTTGCTACTTTCTGTCCTTTTGATAGTAGCTATCCTAATGGGTGTGAAGTGTTGTCTCATTGTGGTTTCAATTTCTCTAATGATTAGTGATATTGAACATTTTTTCATGTATCTACTGGCCATCAAATTTTTAATTTAAAAAACACTATTGAAACAAAACCTATAAGGTACCTAAGAATAAATCTAACAAGAGGTGTGTTTGGATTAGCCAGGCATGGTGGCACAGGTCCATAGTCCCAGCTATAGGAGGTTGAGGTGGGAGGATCCCTTGAGCCCAGAAGTTCAAGGCTGTTAAGAGCTGTAATCACACCACTGCCCTCCAGCCTGGGTGACACAGCAAGACCCTGTCTCTAAAATATATTTTTAAAAATTATAGGGAAAGTTACAAAGATTGTTGAAAGACTCAAAACCCCCTACATACATTAAAAAGACATATCATTTCATACTTGGAGAAGCTCAACATCACACTGTTCTCCCTAAAGAAGTTCAATATAATTCCCCTCAAAACCCCAACAGAGTTTTTCATGGAGTTCATACACTGATTACTATCCAGAATATCTAAGGAACTCATACGTATCCATAAAAACATAGGGAGGCTTTCTGTCTCTTTTATACTCTGGTACAAATTAAATGATTCAGAAAGTATCTTTTTGCTTGGTTCTGAAAGAATGCATTCGGCCAAGTGATTTTTTATCCATATTCTAAACTTCTATCTTAGTTGTTATTTGTATATTTACATTTTCTGTTTTATAACTTTATATTTTCCTAGGAAATTCTTCATTTTGAGATTTTCAAATTTATTCATGTAACATTCTTTTATAATTTGAAAATAACCTCTTCATCTATGGTCTCAACTGCTTTCTCATTTATGATACTACCTTCTTTTTTATATTCTTCTTGATTCATCTTACCAGAAAACTGTTTTCTTTTATAGATGATTCTAAAGAAGTAGCATTTGGGTTTTAAATCACATCTGCTTTTAAAATTTTCCATATCATTAATTTCAGCTATTGCAATGTTTTCAATGTGACCCCCATTTAATCTCCAGTGATGAGAGGTGGGACCTTTGAGAGGTGATTAGTTAATGCCATTGTCATGAGAGCAGGTTAGTTATCACCAGAGAGGGTTCGTAATAAAAGGATGAGTTTGGTTTCCTTCCCTTCTCTTTCTTTCATGTGCTTTCTTGCCCTTCCACTTTCTGCCTTGGGATGGCCAGCAAGAATGCCCTCACCAGATGTGGCCCCTCAGCCTTGGACTTGCCAGCCTCTAGAACTGTAAGAAATAAATCTCTGTCCTTTATAAATTGCCCAGGTCTCAGGTATTCTGTTATAGCAGCACAAAATGGACTGTATTAGTCAGGGTTCTCTAGAAGCATAGAACTAATGGAATATATATATGAGTTTATTAAGTATTAACTCACACTATCACAAGGTCCCACAATAGGCTATCTGCAGGCTGAGGAGCAAGGAGAGCCAGTTCGTGTCCCAAAACTGAAGAACTTGGAGTCCGATGTTTGAGGGCAGGAAGCATCCAGCATGGAGAAAGATGAAGTTTGGAAGGCTAGGCCAGTCTCTCTTTTCACATTTTTCTGCCTGCTTAGATTCTAGCAGATTAAGGGTGGGTCTGCCTTTCCCAGCCCTCTGACTCAAATGTTAATCTCCTTTGACGACACCCTCACAGACACACCCAGGATCAATAGTTTGTATCCTTCAATCCAATCAAGTTGACACTCTGTATTAGCCATCACAAGTCCACCCCTTGTCAACTTGAACCCATACACATGGACTAAAGTAGCTATTATCTTCATTAATTTATTTCTTCTGTTTTCGATTTTGCTCTTTTTTTTTTTCAGTTTCTTGCATTAGACGCTTAGCTCATTTATTTTCATTCTTATTCACTTAATAATAAAAGCAATTAAAGCTGTGAATTATCCTGTGAGTACTGGAATAGCTGCATCCCCTGCATGTTAATGTGTCATTTTGTCATTGTCTTTTTTAAAAATATTCTGCTACTGCCGTCTGATTTCCTGTCTCACAAAATAATTGTCTAGCAGAGTGATTTTTCATTTTCATAAAGATGTTTGTCTTAACACGCTTTGTAATTAGTTTGTAGTTTCATTGCACTGAGGTCAGAAAAATGTGGCCTGTATAATTTCTTCATTTGGTGGAAGTATTGTGTGTCTTCTTTCTGGCTTAGTTAACAATCAATTTTAAAAATATTTCATGGACAGCTGAAAGCAATGTGCATTTCTTGTTGAGGCAAAACCCTCAAATATATAGTTACCAAAAATAAGCTTATAGATAATATTAATTTGATCACTCATGTTTTTATAAATTGGCTATCTATTGCAGAAGTGAAATACTGAGAGAAGTTTGATGATGTCCCCAACTATTGCTCTGGTTTATACTCTGGTACAAATTAAATAGTTATACTGGTTTAAGCATTATAACATCGTACATTTCTCTATCACACATTTCTACTTAAGGTGGCACTTTAAACTTATACTAAAGTTCTGCATATATGTGGCTCTAAATCTTAGCTTTGTTTTCCCGTCTACTGGCCTGTCTCTTATCTATCAGACTTGAATGACTATAGGGTTAGTACCTATCAAGTACCTATCAGACTTGAATGACTATAGGGTTAGTACCTCTCATGGCAATTTTTTTTTTTTTTTTGTAATTTCTGGTTACTCTTATTTTTATGTATTTCATGTAGATTTTAGAATCAATTTGTCTAGTTTTTGTTTAAAAAAAGCCTATAGACACTTTCACTGGAATTGCATTAAATTTGAAAATTAACTTGGGGAGAAATTGCCCTTCATGACGGCGCGTCTTCCTACCTCAGAACACTGAATGTATTCCCATTTGTTCAAACCTTCTTTAGAACTTTCAGAAGTGCCCTAAGTTTTTTCTTTCCAGTTACGCAAATTTTCTGACAAATTTACTCCTAAATTTTTTCTATTATAAATGAGGTATTTTATTCTGCTCTACCTTCTAACTACTTGCTTTTGTACACAAAAACTGTTCACATTCACATATCAATTTGCACACCACTACCTTGTTGAATTCTCCTGCTGTTTATAGTAGTTTTAAATGTGATTCGCTTGTGTTTTCTGTATATATGACCATATTATCTGAAATAATGTTGAGTTCCATTTCTAATTTTTTATCCCTTTAATTTCTTTCTTTTGGCAAGTACCTTCAGCTCAATGTTTAATAATAGTGTGATAGCAGATATTCTTGTCTTGCTCCTGATTTCAGTGGGGAAACTTTAGTGGGGATACTTCTGGTGTCTTCTCATTAAACATGATATTGACTTTTTTGCTGAGACAGATGTGCTCCATCTTATTAGGGAAAAATCCACTGATCCCTATTTTATTAAATGTTTATGTCAAAAATGAACATCAAAATTTTGTCAATGACTTTTTGGTGTCTACAAAGATGTTAATGTAAGTTTTCTCCCTACATCTATTACTACAATAAATTGTATTATATGTTCCCTAATATTATATAATTTGTACATTCGTGAAATAAACATCATTTGGTCATAATGTATTTTTCTTTTAATGTGCTGTAGATCCAGTTTACCTCAGTTTTATTTCGGATTATTTGCATTGTTTTTCATAAGAGACTGTGGTTTCTCTTTTTTGTGCTTATCTTTCTTGCATTTGGGTGTCAATGTTCTATTTGCTTTATTGAAATAAGTAAAAATATTTCCCCCCTTTTTAAAGCTCTGATAGTTTAAATAATATTGTAATTATCTGCTAGTAGAGGCTTGGTAGAATTTCCCTGTGAGACAATCTGGGCCTGGTATTTTTGGGGAGAGAGCTCTTCAGCTACTTGGACAATTTCCAAATGGAAATGAGTAGATTTTTCCCCCTTTTGAAATCAGGTTTGGTCATTTACACTTTGGAAAAAAATGTCAAATTCTTTTATGTTTTTTAATGTATTTGCATAAAGTCAAGCAAAGCAGTTTCATGATTCTTTACTTTCTTCTCTTTCTGTGGTTATTTTTCTTTTATAATTTCCTATTTTGTGCATTTGGGCTTCCTTCTCCATTTTCTTTATTAGGTTATCTTGCAGTTTATCTATTTTATTGTTTTCCTCATGTCATTAGTTCTATTTTTCTGCTTCTTAACTCATAATTTCTTCTATTATTTATCAATTTCTTGCTTCTGTCCTGTTTTGTTGTTCTTTGTCTAACTTCTCAAATCAGATGTTTAATTTCTTATTTTCATCTTTCTTGTTTATTGAAAACATTTAAGGCTTTTCCTCTGAGCATTACTTTATTTCTCATAGATTCTGATATGCAGTTTACTATCTTTATCTTCTAGATTCCCTGCAGTTTCTGTTTATATTTCCTCTTGACCCAGGTACAAGTTTATAGATAATTTAAGAAATTTCTAGTGGTAGAGAATTGTTGACTTTTTTTGTTTTTGCTTTTTTCTTGTTTCATCTTTCGTTTCAAGTTTTATGCATTGGGTAAGAGTTTTCCAATAAGCATTCTCTTCTTCTCTCTAAAATAGCAGAACCTTAATTTTGAGCTTGGCACATAAAAATGTTTCCCAGCCTCCCTTGCAGCTAGGGGTGGTCATGTGATTAAGTTCTGACCAATGGGATGTGAATGGTGATGTGTGGCAACTCTGGGTGGGGATTTGAAAGGGGACAGGGATGTTACCCTTATTATTACTCCATTTTGCTGCTTATAACAAATATCTTTGCAAACAAAGCTAACATCTAAGACTGGCATAGCAGCAAGATAGAAGGAGTCTATGCTCTCAATATTTTCCCAGAGCCCTGGGAAACTTCATGGAGCAGAGCAAACTTTGAATCACGTGCTTTTGACTATTACATGAAAGAGAAATATTTTTCTATTGTTTTAGCCATTGTTATTTTGGCCCTCTACACACACAGCCAAATTATTCTATAATAATACCGTTGCCAACAGTTTTTTTTCCTGTCTGAATACTTACAGGATTTTCCCCCTTAATCCTTGAAACTCAGTTTCACCTGGCCATAGGTCTCTTCATTAACTTCAGCTAATGTTCAAAGAGCAATTTTATTTAATGATTCCTTTGGCTATTTTATTTCTTGGATCTTTCCTTCAGGTTATCTTTTCACTAAGCATATTTATCTTTTATTCTTTTCTTATGAATTATGGGGTGTTTCTTGGTACCTGTCTTTTAAAGGGCTCCACTTCATTTTTCTGCAGTCTTCAATCTGTTATTTCCTGCCTCCATTGCCTTTTGAAATGCAACAATTTTACTTTTCAGCTGAAAATCATCTTTTTCGATCTCAGAGGATGCCTTTTTCAGATATGCCATAAATATTCCCTCAAATCTCAATGGGCACACAAATCGGAGATTTTTCTAAAGGTTTCTGTGGATTCTGGTAGGAAGTTTGTCTCAAGGGAAACATTTGCATTGATTCCTTTACGAGAACTGCTGAGTCTTTCCATAGGGCCAATGGCTTCCCTCCCTTCTCTTATTCTATATTTGTCCATCCCTGAGGGTTGAGATGGGAGCCCTGTTCTAATCTTCCAGGCCCAGATGAGGGGAGTAGGAGAGGAGGAAAACACTGGAGTTCTTACTCTTTGTGAGTTTCAGTGTCTGAGGGGAGTAACTAGGTGAGATGCTGAGGTGCCCATGCCATGGGAACATCAGTGCTTCGCGAGCAAGCCTGGCTTCTGAAGCTGGGGGCAATGTCAAGTGGCTGGAGTGTGGCCCTGCCTCTGTCTCAGGCATGGCCATGCCAGTACCCCGCTGAGGTTGCACCTTCCTCTACTGAGCCAGCTCCAATGCAAGCCGCAAGCTGGCACCTTGTCTCACTGCAGGAGGTGCTTCCAGAAATGACTCCCTCCTCCTGCCCTGCAGCCCACCTCCTCTGCCTCCCTGTGCTGCGGCAGATGCAGTTCTGAGGGATCCCTCATGCCTAGGGAAGCCACCTAGCCTGGTGATTAACATGGTCCAGGAGTTAGATGGCCCTGGCTTCGAGTCCCATCTCTGCCACTTATCGGCTGAGTGTGCGTAGTTGCTCAGGGATGGCCTCCTGGGCCTCAGCTTCCTCTTGCGCAAAACCTGGTCAGCCACAGCGCCTGGTCCCAGTGCTGGGAGGAGGGTTCACTCTGAGACGATGCGCGCCACCTTCTCATCACGGGACCTGGCGCATGGTAGCTGTGAAATCAGTGGAAGCTCTAATTACTCCCCCGATGGCCCCTCCCTCTCACACAGTGTGTCCCACCAAGGCCCAGCCTTCCCCCAGGCAGCTGCCTCCAGCTTCTAATGCATCGGTATCATCCTCACCTGTGTTCCTGGTGGCAAGTGTCCTCACTCCTCCCCTACTTTAACAGGACGAGGGAGGAAGCACTTAAACAAAAACGTTCAGTTCACCATTGTTTTCCACAGCCTGACCGGTCCATGCCTCTTTCAGCTCCCTCAGGCCATCAAGCTTCCTGAGCCACACGCTTGGCTTCCCATCTACCCCAGACACCATGGTCTCCCCAGGTTTGAGACCACTCAGTTTAGGGGAGAGAGAGCCTCGGTCTTGCAGCCCCGGGCCCTACAGCACATCCCCCCGCCGCCACCCTCCTTCCCCGCTGAACCAAGCTGGCAACAACTGGAGAGTGCACACTCACTCAAGAGGATTTTGCTTCACAGACCAGGAAGATATTTTGGAGAGAGGTCAAGCAAAGAGATGATTGGCAAAGATTTAATCCACCCCTTCCCTTGGTAGCAGTACTGGGTAAGAGCTTAAAGGCAGGCAGAGATGAAACCCAGGGCACATCACACAGAAGGAAAACAGCAGCAACAACAACAACAAACCACCAGTATTTGCTGGGCACGCACCGTGCGCTAAGCGCATGCAATCCACCCTTTCATCCTTAGAACAGTCCTGTGAGGTAGGAGCTTTTATTACACCCATTTCACAGATAAAGGACCTGACTTTTCCAAGATCACACAGTCAGTGAGAGGCTTGTCTGAGACTCTCTCCCCTGCATCTGTTCGATTCCCAAGTTCATGCACGTAACCACTGCTGTAGACTGACTCCCATTCCAATCACAAAACTTTGGCCAATGGTGTATCATATTTGCGCCAGTGATCTGTGGGTCATTGAGAGACCCAGGCCCCCACGGAGGGGGTGGGTGTCCATCACCCTCTAGCCCATTTCCCCTTCCAGCTCCCTCCCTCCAAAGTCAAAGCTGGAATGACCAGCCGGGACCACCCACATCCACTTCTGGCCCCTTCCGCTCCAGCCACACCCGCGAGGACCGCATTCCCAGAGCGCGTGCACACACTGGGGACTCTTCCGATAACATCTGACTTGGCTTTTAATTATTGGGAAGTGATTGTTGGTTTACACAGCAATATTTATCCAGCAAATTGCTAATTAATGCACTGAAAAACGCCAAGTGGTATCAAATATTTGCTTTTATTTGCACTACCAAAATATTTTTATTTTTGGTGAGACCCAGAATGGATGAGAAGGTGCTGAAATGTTTGAACAGAGTGTGTAAAGTTTAAGCTGAATATTGAACAGGGAGGAGGGCTAGACTTTGTGGCTTTGTGGCTGGGGCTCTGAGGGGGTTCTGTGGACTGGAGGATGCAGAGGTGGCCCTGAGAGCAGTGTGCAACCCTTGAGATATTAATAAGTTAGGGGACCAGCAAGGCACAGATGAAGACCTCTGAGGGGCACAGAGCATCCTCATTGGAGTCCTCACCACCGTCTTCTCCTCCTCAGCTTCATCCTACCCCTCCATCCTTCCCTCTCCTCCCACCACCACCACTGCCATCATTCCCTCCCTCACCATCCATTTACTCATTATATGCTGTATTCTATATTCTATATTGAATGTGCACCACGGGCTGGACATTGCCCTGCTGCTGGGGAGACACGTCCCTTTTGCTCATGGAGCTCACACTGGATTTTGACACCTATGAAGCAGGCAATAAATACATGAATAAGAAAATGTCATTCAATTTCAGAAATTATTAAGAAAATAAATCTGGGAAAACAATAAGCAGTCATCAGTTCAGATGGGTTGGTCAGGGCAGGTCTTTGTTGGAGGGAAAATGTCATTTTAGTGGAATGACACGGAGGAGCCAGCCATGAAAGGCATGGGGACAGAACTTTCCCAGCAGCGTGAACAGAAAGTGCAGAGGCCGTGAGTCAGATGGAGCAGAGTGGCTGGGAGCAGGGTAGGAGGTGGTATTGGCAGGGAGGGGGGTTTCATTCTATTTTGCCATGGGGAGCCATTGCAGCCCTGAGGGGAGAGGATCCCCCAGTGATGGGCTTTGTTTACTTTGGAAAAGGTCCCTCTGGCTGTGGGGTGGAGAACTGGGCAAGGGACCAGGGTGGAAAGAGTATGCCCCTTGCAACTGTGACTCTTCATGCTGCAGGGACCACATGAGAGGTAGAATGATTGGACCAGGGAAAGGGCTTGGAGATGCAGCGAGGGAGGCTTGGTGGGGGTTGTGGGGGTTGTAGGTGGGATCTACAGCCTTGCTAATGGCTGGGACGCGGAGGTGCTAGGTACCAGAAATAGGACTGGAGGTCTTGTCATCACCTCCACGGCCCCCTAGCAGCCATTTCATCCTTGTCCAAAAACGCAGCGGCTACCATGGTTGAGGACGTACAGGGCATATCTGCTTTATGAACTGGTCTCACTCAAAATGGCCAACAATGCCGTGTGGGAGGTATATTATCCCTGTGTCTCTCATCTGGCCTTGCCAAGCCACTGAAAAGACGGAATGGTCACCAGCAGATGGCTGTTATTCACTTGCTCAGTCAACGAGCATGAGCTCACAGGGCGCCAGGTGCATGAGACAGTGGTATGCAGGCTGGGAGGCTGACACACTTCTGCCTGCACCTGCGTCTCTGAGTGCCCCACTCTGGCCTGGGACACCTGCTCTTGTCTACCCTTTATCTAGGAATCACCACACCAGACACTCTACAGAGTTTCTGCCTCTGTCTGGTCCCTCTGTAACGTGGGTATTGTTATCCCGTTTTACAGATATGGAAACCAATTTCCTTACCTTTAACCTTGAATTGTCCAATCCTCTCACTCGCCAGCTGAATGATCTTTCTAAAGTGTGTACCCGAAGACACCCTGCCGCGCCCTCAGAACCTGGCTCTGCCACTGTATTAGTCTGTTTTCACACTGCTATAAAGACACTACCTGAGACTGGGTAATTTACAAAGAAAAGAGGGTTTAATTGACTCGTAGCTCTGTATGGGAGGGAGACCTCAGGAACCTTACAATAGTGGCAGAAGAGGAAGCAAGGCATGTCTTACATAGCAGCAAGAGAGCGAGCGAGGAGGGGACTTCCAAACACTTTTAAACCATTAGATCCCCTGATAACTCACTCACTATCATGAGGATGGCATGGGGGAAACTGCCCTCATGATCCAATCACCTGTCACCAGGTCCCTCCCTCAACATGTGCAGATTACAGTTCGAGTTGAGATTTGGGTGAGGACACAGAGCCAAACCATATCAGCCACCAACCTCCATCCCCACACCTTTCCCCACCACTCCCTCTTCTTTCAGTGCCCAGAGGCTGCCAAGCACTTTCTCCAGAACCCTGCCTGGAAGCTTCTCTCCATTCCATCTTGCCTCACTCCTCCTTCTGCTGGCTCCCATCCCTCCTGTAGGTCCCACGGCTTCCTTGTGTGGGTGGGGTGTACCTGCCTCCCCTCTGCATGGCACAGCCCTTCTTCGTGAACTCATGGGCACTTGTACTTACCCAGTCATGCTGCACTGGGGTGTATTGTCCACGATCACTGGGAAGAAGATCAAGGCTCGGGTGTGCGGCCATCCTCCCTCCCCACCTGGGAGGCTTTTGGAGGCAGGAGGGCTTTGTCAGAGGACCACATATCTGCATTGTGGCTTCTCTTTCTTCTTCCACTAGTCAAATGTGCCCTTAGACCCTGGGCCAGTTCCAGTCCCTGCAAAAACCAGGTCCAAGGGGCGGTAGGGGGTGGGGGTAAGAATGTGAGCATTTTGGAGTTTTGAGCTTTGACCTGGTAGGTGCTGGATGTTAGATGTCCAGTAAGGCCTGAATGCTGAATATCATTAAATGCCCCATAACAAGGGGCCCACCCTAGACACAGGGCAGAGATAAGAGGTCACAAGTCCTCCCACTGACGGTTCCTCTCTCCTTCCTTCGTCTGGGAAGGCATGGCTTCAGCATCAGAAAAAGACTGGAAAGTCACTGTGATTTTGGAAAGGATAAGATTGTAATAAGGGCCTCTCTCCATTGCCCCAGGCCCCTGGACCGGAGGGCACCCTGTGGCCAAGACATCCCCTGGGAGCCACTGTCCAAAGAGATGCTGTCTCCACTTCTATCACTCCAGATCCCAGGGTTCCCTGACAGGTGGTAAGCACCACGGAGGCAGAGACCCCCTCTGCCCTATTCCCTGCTGAAGCCCCACTGCCCAGCACTGTGCTTGGCACAAAAATAAATGAACGAATGAATGAGCCCCAGAGAGACTGAGGGGCTTTGCCCGTGTTGCCGCACTCAGGTGGAGCCATGTGCTCATAGAGGATGAAGAACCCCCCAGCTGAAGCTGGCTCAGAGCCAGCAGCTGAATGGTGAGTTGGGGGTGGCGGACAGGTTTTAGACCCAAGCACAGTGTCCAGGGAGAGGGCAGGCAGGCCCAGTGATGACCAGGGGTCAGGACTGCGTTGCCCAAATGAAGTGGGGAACAGAACTTCCCAACACCTCCTGCAGGCATCGCTGCCTCTCCTTCCTGGCACTCTGTGTATTTGCGTCTTTCTCTGACTGTTTCTGTGTTCCCTCCCCATCTCTTATGCTCTATATGTGGGATTCTCTCTCTTTTTTTCTGTCTCCCTGCCTGTCTCTTACTGTGTCTCTTACTTGACCTTGATTTTCCTACTTTCTCCCTCTCTCTCTCTCTCTCCTTAACACAAAGGCCAAGTCTGACTCTTTCAGGGAAAAATTATAAACTGCAGCCCTGACACAGCAGAAAATTGTCCAGAGACACACAGCCCTTGATAAGGGAAGGAAGGAGCCGGGCTTAGGTGTAGGGACTCAGGGACAGAGAAATAGTGTCTTCTATGAAGAGCCAGATTCGAGGTCAAAGAGCAAGCAAGGCAGGCCAGGGAAGGGGAGTGGGCAGAGCTTCAGGCACTGGGACCCTGTGCATGTGGGCCCCCGAGGGTTCTGGAAGAAGTCACTGGTTCCAGGTAGCAGCAGCCCCCCTCCTTGAGTGCCTATGACTCGCACCCCACACCACCGCCCTCTTCTCTGTCCCCGCCCCCCCCAGACAGCGGTCTTCCAGGAAACTCGCCAGCTAAGGTCTCTGGCAGCCTTTCCCCAGAAGCTGGGAGCTGGGCTGACCCCTGGGGACCTCCCCAGCAAACCTGATTGAAGATCTGGAGCCAGCCTGACCTGCTCAGCCCTAATTCACTTACTTCCAGGCTCCGGTTCTGACGGATGGAAAAGCCGGGGCGGGGCTGCCCTCAGAGACCCCATCACCGGTTCACGGCTCTGTATCAGCCCTGGGAAGGGAGTTGTTGGGGGATGGAAGAGTTCCTGAGTCTGAGAAGGCAGGGCCTGTGTTCTCCCCAAAGAGGCATGATCCTGGAAAAACCCTGCCCCCATGCCCAGGTCACCAAATGCAGGGGTGCCCCGGCCAGATATAGGCAAAGGTTCTCCCCAAATCTGTTCCTCTCGGGTCTTCCCCCACCTCCAACGACCAAGCCAGAGACCAGGTCATCCGAACACTCCCCTCCCTCACCCCTCCCTCACTGCGTACCCTTTCCATCACAAAGTGCTGTTCAGTCCCTTCCGCTTCCCTCTGGCATCTACTCAAATATTCCCACTGCCACTCCCATCTCTTCAGTCCTGCCACCCATTTTCCTCTAAGTAATCATATTGAGCTTTTATTTTTAAAAATTTATTTGGAAAGAATTTTAAGTTTACAGAAGAGTTGCAAGAATGACAGAGAGCTCCCATATACCCCTTCCCTGTTGCCAGCACCGTACATTACCACCGTATGTTTGTAAAACTAAGAAATCAACATTGGTTTGCCACTAGCAGCTGAACTCCAGATTTTATTTGGATTCCATTCATATTACCACTCTTGTTCTTGGTCTGTGTCGGATCCAATTCAGGACACCATGGTGCATTTAGTTGTGGCGTCTCCTTAGCCTCCAGGCTGTGACCTTGACAGTTCTGAAGAGCACTGGACAGGTTTGTCAGCTGGGTTTCTCATGGTTAGACTGGGTTATGGGTTTAACCCATTTATGCCTGAGGCTGCAATTTTTTGAATTTTTGCAATCAGACCTTGGCGATGATGACCTTGAGCAATAGGATGTAAATAACTCCCCCATGCTTAGCGTTCCAATAATGGAACACCAGGCATAAATGGGTCAAGGGAGGAACCACAGAGTGGAAGTGCTTTTCCCACCCCTCCACAGCACGGCTATACGAGAGCCACACCATATCACTGATGATGGCAGAATTAACCTTGACCAGTTGATTAGGGTGATGTCTGCCAGAGTTCCTTACTAAAGGTTATAATTTTTCCCTTTCCCAGCCTTTGGAAACAGAGCTTTTTGGCACACAAAGAACACGTCACTATCCTACTCAACAGCCTTCAATGACTGCCATCCACTTGGGAAAAATCTGAACCTCTTGGTCTCTAAGACGTCAGCTGGCCTCACCCAGACTCTGCTTGCCCAGATCAAAACAAAGGCCACAGGGCCTTTGCACAAACCATTCCTTCTCTGCTAAATATTCTCACCCACCTGTCCTTTGGATAGGAATCACAGGCTGGGGATGCTTTTTCTGCTGTCCTAATCCAAATGCAGTATCCCCCATCATTCTCCCTTGGAGTCTGTTTTTTCCTTTGCACTCACAGTTACAATTACACCTTCATCTCATCATTTATTTGCCAGATGTCTCCCCATGAGGGTAGAGGCCAAACCTGTTTCATTCACTGCTGCAGCCTCTGTTTCTAGTTTAGTACCAGGCACTCAGGAGGATGTGTGCACGCAGAAAATATATGATGTTATTTTGTCACTGTTTAGACACAGGGGACATCTTCAGAGATTAGGGGGAGGCCTGATTCTCCTGCAGATGCAGTGGGAGCAGCTGGGAGCCACCCAGACTGTAAGCTCATCTTCTCTGCCATGCCCCCAACACCTCTCTCCGTGCTGAACATCAATACATTTGCATCGTATGACTGGATAAAGAGGTGATGGGAAGTGGTCACCACAAAGCCCTTTGGACCAGACTCTAAGTTCATTGTCGTCCAGGCCTTCAGCAGTCCTCCTGGGGAGGTTCCACTGAGCTCTCTGCCCCTCTAACCTTATCTAAAACCTCCCAGTTCCAGCTTGCTTTGCTCCAAGCCCCAGCCCTCCTCACTGTTCTGGAGCAAGCCAAGCACTCTGCCACCTCAGGACTTTGCACCCACTGTTTCTTCTTCCAGAAATGTTCATTCCTGCAGATGCCTGCATGCTTTGCTCCTTTGTCTTTCCAACTCTGCCCACACTCTCACCAGAGCCCTTACCCACTAATCTAAACAGAAGAGTCCCCTTTGTCGCTCATTTTTCTTTAGTGCACTCATCTGCATGCATCCATTTCTTTTATCCGTTTATCGCTTGTCTCTATCCGTTTATTGCTTGTCTCTCGCCTGAAAGGTCAGCTCCACGAGGGCAGCAATCTGGGTCTGATTTCTTTACCATTGAATCTCTAGCACTTAGAACGGAGACTGGTGTATAGTAGGTGTTCAATAAATATGTGTTTAATGGATGGATGAACCTGCATGACTGGGGTGGGGAGCCCACCAACAGCTTCAGCTGCCACAGTGATTCCTTTTTGCCCGCGTCTGGAGAGTGATTTTGCCTGGATGCATGTGGGGTCCTTGCAGCCTCTAAGCCACAGACATCTCCTCTCTTATGCTGTGTGGGCTCCTCCCACAGGACTGAGTCCCTGCCTTCACCTGCTTGCTGGTTATGCTGCTTCATATCCTAATCGCCTGCTGCCCAGGGGCTCTGACTCCCGTCCAGCTCCTGCCAATCCCGTCTCTTTGTGGGTGTGGGTCTATTATATTCCCCAAACTCCCAGCTGCTGGCTGAGGACCTTCTGTCAGCGACAAGGGGCCCGTAAACCCTGGCACTCGTGTGTCAGCCACTGCCTATTGCCTGTGCTGGGGCCATCAGGCCTACCCACCAGGCCATACCTCCTTGACCTCTGTGTTCCACCCCTCTAGCCTCCATACATAGGATCTTTGGCTGTCCCCAAAAGGACTGCCCTGTAGTCTCCTGGAGAGGGCTTCAGCCCCATCTCCACTTCACCCAGCCCTGTGCCCTACCCACCAGTCCTGGGGCCACAGCAGACCTCAGAAACCAGAGTGATGGAAGGCTTTTGGCTTATGCTTAAAGAGTCCTACACATGGACTGGGGAAAGGACCAATGACCTTGTGGCGGGTGTGGACTTGTTCTGTGTGTCTGTGCTTAGAGCAGAAAGAGGTGACCCTCCCCACCTGCGCCTTTAACCCAGCTCTCCCACTTTCAGGCTGCAATGGGACCAGGACATAGCGGCATCCGTGACTGTCCTGCCCAGCACAGGCTTCAGGTTGTCCTTGTTACATGAATGGGTTTCCAGGCATCTTCCCTACTTCCAGCCCTGTGGATTTCATGTTATCTTTGGCTTCCTGGGAATTGATTCTTGGCACCCCTGGAATCTGTTTTAAACTTTCCCTCGGGTCCCTCCTCCAAACTTTAGCATGGCTCAATAGGCAATAAGCTCACTGAAACTTTGCTGGAGGCTCTGAAAGGGCTTTGGCAAAAGGTATTAAAGTGTGAAGTGACACCAGAGAGGTTAAAAATAAAAGACCGACAATATTAAGTGCTGACGAGGATGTGGAACAAGTGAAACTTTCATACACAGCTGGTGGGATAGGAAATGGTATAACCCCATTGAAGAACTGCTTGTCAATATCTACTAAAGCTACACACGCATCTACCTTGTGACCCATCAGTTGCACCCCTAAGGATTCATGTAGGAGAAATGAGTTGCACATCCACAAAAAGACATATACAAGAATGTTCACTGCAGCCTTATTCATAAGGGCCAAAATCTGGAAATCATTTCCCATACCCATCAACAGTAGAATGGATAAATAAAATGTGCTATCTTCATACAATGCAAGAGCACACGGCCGTGAAAAAGTGAATTAGCAGTACGCACAGCAATATGACTGGAGCTCACAGGCAGAATGAAGTGCGAAAGAAGCCAGCTACGAAAGAGTGCAGGCCATATAACTGCATTCATAGAAAGTTCAAGAATGGGCAAAACTTCATGTGGACTCCAGGAAAGTAGTGCTGGGGCACTGGCCAGAGGGAAACTTTTGGATGTTGCAGATGCTCTGCTTTTTTGTGGATGGTGAGAAGGGTGCTTGTTGGGCTGGACGCTTAAGATTGTGCACTTTGCTGAAACTTTTACCACCATAAAAAAAAAATCAGCCAGGCATGGTAGCTCACACCTGTAACCCCAGCACTTTGGGATACCAAGACAGGTGGATCACTTGAGCTCAGGAGTTCAAGACCAGCCTGGGCAATATGGCAAAACCCTGTCTCTACAAACTAATAATAATAATAATAAAATTAGCTGGGCATGGTGATGTGCACCTGTAGTTCCAGCTACTCAGGAGGCTGAGGTGGGAGGATTGCTTGAGCCTGGGAGGCAGAGGTTGCAATGAACTGTGATTGTGCCAGTGCACCCCAGCCTGAGTGACAGAGCCACACCCTGTCTCAAACAAATAAAAATAAAAATATTTAAGGTGGGTTGACAAAGAACTTAACCCTGGCCTGATGAAAATCAAAATGAATTAAAGCAGGAATTTTTAGAAGTTAAAGAACTCATGAGAACCCTTATCAACAGCTCCTCATAAGAGATTATACCTGGGAGATTAGATTGACTCAAATGTTTTTCTAACTCTTTGAAAATAGAAGAGCAATAGTGGATAAAGGGATTAGGTGTTAATACATATTTAAATTTTTATAATATTTAATCATTCAAAAAGTAATTTGCAGGTGTTTTACCCTTAATTTTTATTTACCAATCAAATATTATTAAAACAAAAAAAAAATCTCCTTGAGCATTTTATTACCTTCATGGTTCTTGCCCCCAGGCAAATATTTTACTCAGTCATCACATGATTGTATAAGTATATTTTATATTCTACATCATTCATTTTATTGTCCCTTTAAAATTAGTATTTCAAGATCTAATAAAAGCCTAAATTCATGCTCAGCTAGCTTTTCCAGGATTTGGTTCTTTTCTGAACTTTATTTTTTATGCAACTGGAGTTGTTTTGGCTTGAAGTCTAAGGTGTATCTAAATTACAAACTATTTTTTCAAATTGCTAATCATTTTTTCATCAGCATTTGCTGAATAACTCATCACCCACTTACTATTTTGTGGCGGTTTACCATATTTAATTTTTACACGTGATTGCATCTATTTCTAGCCTTCTATTCAAACCCATTAAAATCTATTTCTCTTTTTTCATCAATATTTTCTCTGTTCCAACTATTGCTGTTTATGATATCTTTTAATATTCAGTAAGGTTATATATCAGTGCTCTCCTTTTCCAGAATATTCTTTGATTCTCTGATCAATGTTACTTCCAGATGAATTTTGGAATCATTTTATCAAGTTCCTTTTGCGGGGTTGTTTGGTATTGCATTAAATCTGCAAATTAACATGGAGGTGGTTTGACGTTTTTACAATACTCGGTCTTCCCATGCAGAAAGGCAGTATGCCTCTCCATTTATTCTGGTCTCCTTTTATTTCACCAATAAAATTTTGTAGTTGTCTTTATATAGGTCACACGCATTTCTCATTAAGTTTATTCCTAAGTATTTTTCCATTGCTTCTGGGAATGGCATCTCTTTTTTCGTTACAGTTTCTGGTGGAGTATGGCTAAGAACACAGGAATGCATTGATTAGGGTAAATAGGTCTTGTCTCTGGCCTCTTTACTAAATGATTATTTGTTTGTACACATTTGAGTTTCTTCCTTTGGCTGTTTAGTCCCAAATCATATTGACTGAGAATACTTTTTGTCACGGTGGTATTGGATGGGGTTCCAAGGCTGGTGTCTGATAGGCCTAGGGAAGCTTTACCTCGGCTGGGATGGCATCTGCCCTGTCTCAAGCCTTTGTCAAAGGCCTTGACACCCTCCTGTTCTCCCTTCTCCTCTGTCTAGTCCCCTGCCTGGCACTCCCAGCCCCTGGCAGAGGTCTCCCTTCAACTGTAATGGACTCCCAAGGTGCTGCTGCTGTATTAATCAAAGCAATCATCACCAATTGCCCAGGATGTGTCTGGCCTTTGGCCAAGCCTTTTACATCATATATTTAATTTTTAAATCCCTGAAGGGCATGTATGATTAACCAGAGAGGTCAAAGGACTTTCTGGGATCATACAGCTCGTAAATGGCAGATCTGGGATTTACATGTGTGTTTCTTCTACCCTACCACATTGCTCCCCTCTGCAGTGTCCCAGTCATTGTCCCCACCCACCAAGTGGGTCCCTGGAGTAGCAATGCCCTGCCAGCCCGGACACCCCAGAGTTCACCACTCCACCCAGGGCATTGTAGTGGGAATCCCGGGGTCCCGACTAGTTCTATCACCTTAACCTTGTCCCACCTGCTCCAGAATTAGGACCCGTACATTTTCACCTAAGCCCCTTGTGTTCTGAGAGTTTAGTGACCACATGGCAACGTTCCTTATGAAAGATGTGATCGTTACTGGCACCCAAGTCCCAGGTTCCTTTGAGCAAATGCTCTACCTGAATATTTACCATGGCAAAGGGCAGTTTTAGAAGCAGTAGTAGGAAAATAACAACTAACGTTTACTTGGTTCTTACTACAGACACTGTCTAGTGTGTTACCCACAGGTTCTCATTTCTCTTCATCACATCCTGTGAGTTAGATACGGTCTATCATTTTACACATGAGGAAACTGAGGTATGGGGAGATGAAGTTACTTGTCCAAGGACATTCACCTTGTAAATGGCAGGGCCAGAATCTGTAACTTGAAAGCTTGCTCAGAGGTCTGGTAGCTATTCAAGATGCTTCATGATGAACCCGAGACTTTCTATATTGTTCAGACAAATAGTGTCTTAAAGCAGAGATCCCCCAAAGCTACTCCCCAAACTGGTGTGTCTTCAGCACAAGCACAGGGACTCTATAAAAATGCAGGAGCCCAGCTGGGCATGGTGGCTTACGCCTGTAATCCCAGCATTTTGGGAGGCTGAAGCTCGACGATCATTTGAGCCCAGGAGTTTGAGGCTGCAGTGAGCTATGACTACACCACTGCACTCCAGCCTTGACAACAGAGGAAGACCCCGAGACCCCGAAAAATGCAGAGGCCAAAGCCCCAATGTATGAGCAGCCTAGAGCCTGTGTTTTTTGTAAGTGCCTCACAGGTTCTGGTGATTAGCCAGGCTTGAGAATGACTATTCCAAAAAGAGCCTCCTTTGCCATCTGATGATGTGAACATTGGCCTATTTTGGAATGAATCCTACTGCTAACAAATATTAGTGAAAAAGAAAAGCAAATAACCGAAGCATTCAAGCATTCATCACTGGGGTATTTTTGTACGTTTGACAAATGGGAAGGAATTTCTAAATGAAGATGCCAAACTCATATTCACTGTTCAGAAAGCAGTAAAGATCTGTGCTATTTAAAGAGTCAGCACAAATTGATGAGAACCACATCAAGTCCTAGTAGCTTTGCCAGGTACCTGAATAGGTAACTCCCTGAGAAGGTACAACCTTAGTACACCACAGCGTAAGACTTGCTCAGCTTCATACATGATTTTTTCAAAAATAAACTAATGAGTTGCTTTTGAAACCTACTAAATTATAAAACAAACATTTTGTTTCTTTGTTTATTTATTTATTTATTTATGACAGAGTCTCAGTCTATCACCCAGGCTGGAGTGCAATGATGTGATCTCGGTTCACTGCAATCTCCGCTTCCCGGGTTCAAGTTATTCTCATGCCTCAGCCTCCAAAGTAGCTGGAGGTGCATGTCACCATGCCCAGCTAATTTTTGTATTTTCAGTAGAGACGGGGTTTCACCCTGTTGGCCAGGCTGGTCTTGAACTTCTCACTTCAAGTGATCTGCCTATCTCGACCTCCCAAACTGCTGGGATTACAGGCGTAAGCCACCACGCCCAGCCAAAACAAACATTTTAAACATCACCCAGTGGTTAAGATCATGGTCTTTGGAATTAGCCCTACCTGGGTTTGATACTGACCTCCCCCACTCCCTGGCCGAATGGCCTCGGGCAGGTGGCGTGACCCCTCTGAGTTCTAGTGTCCTCATCTGAAAGCTGAGCATCACGGTCATGGTGATCTTGCACAGCTGCTGTATTAACTGAGACAGGGAATGAGATGTGTTAGCCTGAGCCATGGCCCACAGTGGATGCTCAGTAAGTCTGTGCTGTTGCCAGCCACCGTTATTGTGGTGTTAACTGCTATGCGTCTACACTGCCTGTCTTTTGCTAGAGACGTGTGCCACAATCCAATGCAGAACTTGCACTCAGAACCCTGGGCTCAAGCCCCACACAGCCCCACATCAGTGCAGCCCCAGACAGTGGCCATCCCCCTTTCCGCCCCTCCTCATCTCTGTCCCCCGTGCTGCCTCTCCCTGGTTCCCATTTCCAGCCCCGGGTGCATCCCTCGGAACAGGGCTCCTAAACCTAAATGGGGATATTGACTCACTCCAAATGAAACTTAGCATTTTCTTCCATTGGGAACGTGGCATTGGCAACACCCATGCCCATCACTGGTAGAAACCACAGGTGTTCCCACATCACCTTACAGCTGCTGCAGGTTTCTTAGAACATCACTTATGCTTGGTACCACCTTGAAATCATGGCAGCTATTTGACTTGCTACCAAATCTTGCCATGTAATGTGTTAATAAAGAAGGATCTCTGTGGCCCTATCACAAATTTTTATATTTTGATAGTTATATTTTAATAAATTGGTTTTCTTTATAATCTTGTGTGTATTACCTTACACATTTAAAAACCAGTGCTCTGGAAAGGGGTCCACAGGCTTCCCTAGGCTGCCAAGGGGCCCCACGGTACACTAACAGCCCTGCCTTTGAACTTCTGCAGTGGATTCCAGCGTTCTCTCCATTTCACACATGAGAAAACTGAGCCTTAGAGAGGTCTAGTCACTTGTCCAAGGATGCCCAATTAAAGAATGATGAAGTGCCAGCCTGCCCCTGGCAGTCCTGACAGCCAGTGCCCAGCCCCTGCCTCTCCAGCTCCTGGGGGCTGAGAATACAGAGATGGCTCTGACATGGGCCCTGCTCCCCAGGAGGGCCCGGAGCAGCTGGGAAACAGATGACTTTATAACCCTAATACAGACTCTTAAGCCTGAAACCTTTCTTACGGGAAAACCCTTTCAGGCTGCAGGAGGTACCCTGATTTGATTCTCCTTTGGGGAGTGGGATGCCCAAAATGTGCTGGCGGGAAGGTGGGATGGACCTGAGGGATGCACTGGCTGGTGACTAACAGCGCACGGAGCTGGGGGTGAGTCCCCAGAGGCAGGCCTAGAAGAGTGTCCTGAGATCCCAGCCAAAGAGAACAAGGCTGTGTCTGTGGTGGAGGGCTGAGAGGCCCGAGAGAGAATGGGAGTGACAAAGCCTAGCCCAGCAACTGCGAGCCGCCTCACGCTGCTCTTAGGGACTCTGTGCTCTTAGGCATTCGAGGTTTGTCAAATAAACAAATGAATGAATAAGTGGGTTTAGCCGGGAGCAAGCAAAGGCTGGATTGGCCAGCGGTATCCCATGAAAGCAGAAAAGTTGCTTCTCTTGCCCTCATGATGCCCTGGCCTCGGACACTCACCTTGGTGGTCAGGAAACCAGAGCTGGAGGGCCCAAGCCCCTCAGGTGGGGGCGGCAAGGGTGAGGAAAGAACTGTGAGCCCCCTTAAACCTCAAGAGCTGACTCCTTGACCCTCAACAGAACATTCTGTGAGAGCCAGCCCTCAGCGTCTGACCCCTAGCCTGCTCACAACCCCCATTAGCAATGCGTTCATTCATCCATTCATTCATTCCGCAAATATTTAAGAGCCTACTACTTGCCAGACAGTGTTCTGTCACTGTAGGTATAGCAGGGAACAAAATGGACATGGTCCTCATTCTCATGAGTTTTGGGGGGTTCTGGGCTACAGGATGGGAGCACAGAGTCAAAGGACAGATAATGGCTGGGTACAGTGGCTCACGCCTGTAATCCCAGAGCTTTGGGAGGCTGAGGTGGGAGGATCACTTGAGGCCAGAAGTTCGAGATCACCCTATGCGACATACTGAGACCTCGTGCCGACAAAAATAAAGAAAATTTGCTGCGTGTGGTGGCACGCACCTGTAGTCCCAGCTCCTCAGCAGACTGAGGCAAGAGGATTGCTCGAGCCCAGGAGTTCAAGGCTGCAATGAGCTATGACTGCGCTACTGAACTGCAGCCTGGATAACAGAGTGAAACCCAGTCTCAAAAAACAGAATGACAAATAAACTCATGAAGAGAAAGTTGTTCAGAGTTCTGAAAAGCCAATTCACACAGGGTGGTGAGATAGCATGATCCCCACGCTACTGTTCACTTCTCTATTACAAGGTACACAGCTTTGCAAAGCACTTACATCCCACCTAAGGCTGTTTCTCTCAAAGTTTGCAGAGATTAATCGCATTAAATCCATCACCTTTCACTAATGCAAACAACCATTCTCTGCCTGGATAATCTTAGGCAAGAAGGAAACCAAAAATGATATCCAGGTCAGACCCAAAAAAGGAAAGACCTTGAATTGCACCGCTCTTAAGAGCACTTAAAAGGAATTGAATTAAAACTGAGACCAAAAAAAAATAAAAAAAATTGGCCCCCAAATCCAACTCCCGCTGACACCAAGTTAGAAAAATAACTGAAGAAAAAGGATGTAGCATGTCAATCAAGATATGATCGTTTTATTTTTTTAAAAAATGAGAAGCCTTTTGTTTTAAGAGGAGCAGGCTGGTAATTTGGAGGCAGCACAGAGCGAGGAGCTTTCATATTTCCAGACAGAAAAGATTTGGCTGCTGATGGAGAAGTTGAGGGTTGCATAATGAGATCTTGCTCTGCTGAGGTTCCTGTTCCCAAAGAGGAGAGGGGATGGCAGCCGTCTGGCTGATTGATAGAAGTCCAGGTTGGCCATGCCGAGACAGGTATGTACAATCTCTCCTTTGTTGGTAATCAAAGTCGGCTGAATGAGGACTCCATCCTTTCTTTCTTACTCCTATGTACCAATTTGAGGAGCTCAGATGAAATGTGTTGCATTACACCAGCACCAATAAGTCACACTATCTATGTTGTGACACACCGAATATTACTAATTGTCAATCACAAACCACAAGTCTTGTCAAGACGCTCCCTTCTCGACGGGCTGGTTCAAACCTGAAGTGATTTTTAATCAAGTGTTAATAACACAGCATCTGTCAGTGGACGGTGGGTATCAGACAATCAGGAAAAGTGAACGGATGACATGGCAAATTTTAATGTTTTCATTTTCCATTCTTCCCAATTATCAGTGGGATTTCTGTCAGCCTGAAGAGTGCACTGACATTATTGCAGGTGAGCTTCGCTGTGACGAAGGAGGAAGGTGGCTGTCAGGGCTCCCAGGGCAAGGGTGCCTCACCCCGCCCTGCCAGAGACGAAATCCCCACCCTCAGGAAGCTCGGGGGAGAGGGAGGCTTTGGGTCTTGCACAGAACCTCCCAGCGCAGGCCCACCTGTATTAGGAGAGCTGATGCTTGGCCCCAGCCAGGTAGGAGATGGTTAGAGGCTGTGCCAAGGCCAATGGTGGCCCCTCTGCGGCCTTTTCTACTGCCCCGTCGGGAAGCCTCTCACTCCCGTGCCCATGCACATCCTGGATGGTGGGACTCCCGCTTGAGCAAGAACTGACCAGAGCTCCCATTTGCTTTTCCTTATTCCTTTTTTCCCATGTTGCCCACAACCTGTGCTGGGGCTGTGATTCCAAAGAACACGAAAGGAAGAAAAGAAGGGGCAGGAGAAGAGGGGAGGGCCTGAGAGGCAGCTGAAGTCTCAATGTTGGGGGTGGGAGCAGAGGGGGCATGACCTTCTCCTTTTCTCCTAAAGCTGCCCTGCCCAGGACCCCTGGGAACTCAGTAGTAGAGGTCTGAGGGGTTCCACTCTTTGGGAACTGGCTCGTGGCCCCCCTTTGCTCACTCCAGAGCTCAGAGCCAGAAGGGATGTTGGTGGGAGTCTAATCCATTTCCAACTCATTGCTCCCCACTCAACATTGCCTAGCCAACTTCTCGCATGTTCCCAGACACAGGACACTCATTACCACTTGGGGTGGCTCATTCCACTGCCGACCAGCTCTGGTTGTTAAGACCTTCTTTGCAACTTCTGCTCAGCTCCAAGAGGGCTGTGTGCGGCAGTGCTCTGGTGTCCTGGGTTGGGGAGGTGACCCCTGAGGGCGGGGTGTTGCCGAGCACGCCAACCCAGCAGGCGTCCCCACCGCCTACTGTTGCTGAGTTTCTCCCCAGCACCTGGCAGCGAGAGCCGCAGGTCCGTCTTGAAGCTTCATCCTCGCCTTGCCTCCTCCGTGCCATCCGCAACTCGTTCTTCTCCCCTCTCCCTGGCTGCCTCATCAACCTCTCCATTTCTGTCCAGCTTTTCAATCTCGGGCTTCTCAAGGCCTGGACCACGGTGCTCCTGCTGCAACAAGCCTGTGAGTTCTCTCTTTTCAACATCAACAAGTTGAGGACTGAGTCCAGATTTCTCCTCTGCACCCCATCCAGGGCCGTAATTGTCATATCACCCGGACATCTCCACCTGGATGACCCATGAGCACCTGAAATTCAATTTGTTCCCCAAGAGAACTTTTTACCCCTGGCTCCCAAGAGAGCTCCTACTTAGGGCCTCCCAGCTTGGTGCAAAGCATCACCATTGTCTCCCAACTCCCACATCAGAAAACTGTGAGTGTCACTCTGGAGGCCACCCTTTCCCCAGCCCCATGTCCAGACCGACCACCACTTCTGCCTACTGCCACCTTTCTTAGCCCTTCCCTCTCCATCCCACAGAGCCCCTGACTCAGCTCAGGCCTCTGGGCTTTTCCCCTGGGCCCCAGGAGCCCCTGTCTCCCGCCACTTCCCTCTAGTTCATCCTCTGTCGTGATGGAGTCATCTTTCCAAACCCAGCTCCATGCATTCCCCTGGAGGGCATCCTTAGTGTCCATGGGGTGGCAGTCAAGCTCCTGGGCCTCAGTATTCCCATATAAACAATGGCACCAAGAGTAGCCGGCTCTTAGGGCCATGGCTATGCAGCACCTGGAGGGAACGAGACGATCACCTGTTGCCTTCCTTCGCCATCCAGGCGATATTTCCTCCATTCTGAATAGAATCAATTCAATTCCCCACTGGCCTTGCCAACAAAGGGTGAGACCTTGTCATCACTGAGCATCCTGGCCCGGCTTGGGACGGGCTTAAGAACCTGATCCCATATTCACTTCTCGAACAGAGAAGGGGAAACCCTCAGCTTCCACCTGTGACTTTTCTGAATAATTTGGTCTTGGTATTCTTTCCCCAAAATCTTACTGCTCTGGGGAACCTGAGACTGACCTAACCCTCCGGCCTCATTTTATCAAAACAAAAACAAAACCGAAAAGACACCAGCATGTTAGTTATCTACTGCTCTATAGCAAAAGACTCCAAAACTGAAAACAACAAACATTTGCTATCTCGCAGTTGCTGAGGGTGGGGAATCTGGCAGTGGCTGAACTGGGTGGTCCTAGTGCAGGCAATCTCGGCTGGGGCTGCAGTCAGCTGGAAGCTTGACTGGGGCTGTGCCTAGGCCCACTCAGGTAGGCGGCCCCAGCCCCTCGCCCGTGGGACTCCCAGGAAGCTGCCCGAAAGTCCTCATACCATGGCAACTGGCTTCCCCCAGAGCGAGTGGTGAGAGAAAGCAACAGAGATGGAAGTCACAGTGTTTATAACTTAGTCTGGGAAGTGACCGTGCATCATTTCTGCTGTATTCTATCGGTCACATAGGTTGGTACCATGCCGGAGAGGGTGCACAGAGGTGTGGATACCAGGAGGTGGAGCTGCCACACCCAGCTTGATCCCCACGTCTGCTTCCAAGAGATGCCTATTTGCAAATTTCAAATAAATACAGCCTCAAAGGGGAGGTATTTGCTCCGTTAGGAGAGTAAGGTGAAGGGCAGGAAAAGCCCTCAGAATAGGAAGGCCAAAGATCCAGGTACACTGATGAGAATGCCTGTAACTCACCACCTGGCCCAGAGCAAGCTTCTGCCTCTTCCAGGCCTCAGAGGCCCCACCTGCACAGTGGGAATGAATGAGATGATGCCAGAGGCCTCTGAGATGCTGTGGTCCTATGAGTCTCAGCTCTAGGATGATGCTGCCCAAGGCCTTGAAGGTGCTTTAAGTGGCAACAACACTGATAGAGGAAGAATCAGAAGTGCCCAGTCCAGCCTGGTGGCCACCTCCATCACTATCTTGAATCCCTGGGACAACAGTTTTTATGTCTCATCCCTACTTGTGACCATCTGAGCAGGAGCCAGAGAGATAAATAAGGATCTCAGGGGTTGAGGAGTAGAGCAGAGAATCTTCCCTGTTTGTCTGCCCAGACCCCTCAAAACTGGGCTTGCCAAGTCCTCCCCTGAGGATCTTCCTCTCTGAACTCTGAACCCTGGCCTAAATAAGACAATGGTCCCCAGAAGGGGGTCTGGAGAAAGTCCTGCCACCATGAGCTGCTGCCTACTCACCAGCTGGGTCAGAATGTGCTGTTGGATGTCGGTCTGCCTTGGCAACCTGTATTAGTCCATTTCCACACCATTGATAAAGGCATACCCAAGACTCGGTAATTCACAAGCAAAAAGAGGCTTAATGAACTCAGTTCCACGTGGCTGGGGAGGCCTCACAATCACGGTGGAAGGTGAAAGGTATGTCTTACATGGCGGCAGACAAGAGAGAATGAGGAAGAAGCAAAAGCACAAATCCCTTATAAAATCATCAGATTTCATGAGTCTTATTCACTATCATAAGAACAGCATGGGGGGAAACCGTCCCCATGATTCAATTATCTCCCACTAGGTCCCTCCCACAACCATGGGAATTATGGGAGTACAAGTCAAGACGAGATTTGGCTGGGGACACAGAGCCAAACCATATCACCACCTAAGCTGCCTGGCTGTGCTTTAGTTGCTGCCCTGCCCAGGCCCTCCCCTTGGGCCCAGGAGAAAGAGTGTGTGTGTTTTATCCCAGGAGATCTCTGGCCACTCCCAGCTGGTTTTCTGTCCACACAGAGACCCAAGCCCACGATCCCGTGTGGACACAGGCACACACAGGCCCACAGATCCATGTGGGACCCCATGCTCCAGACAGGCAGAGTGAGCTCAAGCTGGGAGGTCCACCCCAGCAAAGAGGCTTTAAGATGAAGAGGGAAAAAATGAAAGAATTATTAATACAACTAAATAAATCAGCCATTATGGGAAAAATCAGAGTTGAGTGGACTTCCAACACTCATCTTATGGGTTAGCACTGCTTTTGTTTTGCATCCTGTATGCAGCACACCCTCCCTCTACACTGTTTAGTGCTCAGGGCCTGCGTAAGTCCTAATCAGGTCTGAAGTGTCAGGTGAAGAGGGGCAATGTCTCAGCCCACCCTGGGGCTCAGGCCTGCTGCTCCTCATCCCCAAATCCCACACTGCTCCTGGTGCCTTCTCTAGACCCCCTTCTGGGGACCCCTGTCCTATTCAGGCCAGGGTTCAGAGTTCAGAGAGGAAGATCCTCGGGGGAGGACTTGGCAAGCCCAACTGCCAAGGGTCTGGGCAGGTAAACAGGAAAGACTCTCGGCTCTACTCCTCATGAACCCATTCTGCAGTTGGAGCCAGGGCAGCTCCATCTGCAGAACAGGCTCACGCTGTGTTCCCGGGGTTCCTTTCTCCACCATGGTCGCCAGCTATGAAGGTGTGGTTGCCACTCTGAAGAGAGTACAGATGGACGAATTACAGTGAAATGCAGTTTTGCCGCTCAACCTTGGGGGTGACCTATCATTACTTACTAAGTTGAACCCAGGCACCTCATTCTGCTGTTTAAAAGAACCCTGGCCAGGCGCGGTGGTTCAAGCCTGTAATCCTAGCACTTTGGGAGGCCAAGACGGGTGGATCACGAGGTCAGGAGATCGAGACCATCCTGGCCTACACGGTGAAACCCCGTCTCTATTAAAAAATACAAAAAAACTAGCTGGGCGAGATGGCGGGCACCTGTAGTCTCAGCTACTCGGGAGGCTGAGGCAGGAGAATGGCGTAAACCCGGGAGGCGGAGCTTGCAGTGAGCCAAGATCGCGCCACTGCACTTCAGCCTGGGTGACAGAGCGAGACTCCGTCCCAAAAAAAAAAAAAAAAAAAAAAAAAAAAAAAAAAAACCCTAATGGCCTTGGGTCTGTTGGGTAAGTTGGGGAAGGAGAATTCATTAAAGCACAGAGCCCTCCCAAGCATAGATGGGGATGGGGATGAACTACCAGGACTCTCCTAGTTGGGAGGGGCGCTGGATCAAATGGCCATGCTTTGTTCTCAGGGTCCCTTCTCTCCTTCAGTGTCCTGGTCCTGTGAGGCTTCACCTCTCCCTTAGTCCCCACAAGAGGACTGAACCAGACTGGTGTCTCTAAAGAGATTTAGAGACACAATGACTGAGAAATAAACACAGGTTGCAGGAAGTCTGGGAAAGACCAAGTTTCTGAAGATCAACTTTCTGGCACTAAACTAAACCCATCAGCTGCTGCAGGGTCCTTCCTCCCACTCCCTGGACCCTAGAGCCAGCTTCATCAGCTGCATTTCGTATGCTTCCAGGACAAACCCCTGCACAGTGAGGGTCAGCCTCTCACACTCAGTGGAGTCTTTTCCCTCAGCTCTAGCCTGAGGGCCTGGATAGCCATCAGCCCCAAAGATGTCCCAGACCCCCCTTAACAAGCCACCAGCTCCACCCTGCTTGGTGCTAGATGTGAGGACCTGCTCAGACTATTGCATCCCATGTGCAAGGAAGCTGTGTTGGTTAGGCCTTTTTGGTTGAGAGTAACAGAAACTCATCCAAGTAAACTTTAGTGGGAAAAAGAAATACATTTTTAAGATCTAGGGATACACGTAGAATGCAAGGGTTTCTAGAAGAAACTGGAATCAGGCACGAGGCTTTCTCTGCCTCGTGTCTCTGTTGGTCCTCCTCCCCCCTGCACAGCAGCCTGCCTGCTTCTCCAGGTCCCATGGGAGAAGATGGATGCCCCACTCATACCTTTGAGTGTCCATGTCATAGATCCAGGTATCCCCCAACACTATCTGACCCTCCCTTAGTCCAATTCCAGAATTTCAAAGGGAGACTCCAACTTGCTAAGATGCAGTCAGATCAGCTATGGCCAGGGGTGGGACGAAGTAGCATCAATATGCTCAGGAGCAGGTCCCAGAGAAGACTGGCCAATGCAATTTGGGCAGAAAGTTCATCCACAGAAGTGCTCCGACCTTAGCCCAGCCAAGACAGAGCCTAGGCCACCCCATAACCAGCCTAAGCCTGCAGGGAGGAAAAACACTCATAGGAACAGGAAGGCTATTCCCTTGCAAGCTCTGATGATAATGATGTCGCCTAGGGACACAAGACCACCCTCTCCACCATTCAGTAGGTGGAAGGAGGCTGGGGCTTCGGTAAATATCAGAAACACCATCACAAAACTCCAAGCTGGAGGAAACCTTACAAAACTATATGGATAGTGCTAGAAGAGAGGTGAGACTTGTCCAAGTCACAGGATGATCTTTGCCTCCCTGTCTAGTACTCTGCCCAGTAATAGAAGAGCTGCCTGCAGCAAGAAGGATTCTCTGTGACAACAGTGAATTCAGAGAAGGATTCTCTGTGACAATAGTGAATTCAGAATGTTTGCCAGAGGCCACCCAGGATCGTTGGAGGCAAACTAACATTGTGCATCTCTTTTGATGGAAACCTGTAGGGACATATATAACTTCAGAGTGTTGAGGGAATTGGGGCAAATGGGATCTACTTGAACCTTGATTCTAGGATGAGCCCTGCCTAGTCTTTTGAGACATGCAACAGAGAGAGAGAACACACACACACAGAGAGCGGCGGCGGGGCCGGGGTGGGGAGGGAGGGAGGGAGGGAAGGAGAGAGAGAGAGAGAGAGAGAGATTTCTAAAGCAAGTGCAGATCATCAGAAGAGGTCCAAAACCCACATAAGATTCCCAGACTCCAGAGTGATGGTGGCGTGCTGGGAGCTGTCCTGAGTGCTGACCTGGCTGGCCCCCTCTCTAAGGATCGTCTATCATTGACCCTAGAACACGCTCTGCCAATTGGACTACTCCCCATTGAGGTCTTGGTTCAGCAGTGACCCCAGCATATTAACCTACAGTGTGTTGAATGGTGGAGACAGTGGGTACAGGTTGCCCCTCCTCACCCATGGTTAGGCCCCGGGTCAACAGGGCCCTCTCGCCCCGACTCCCTCCAGGCTTCCCCCTTGGAACCATCCCCAACCTCATCCGAACAATGTCATGAATTTTTCCTCCTTGATGAACTTCAAAGTCTTTTAATGACTCTTCATAAAGGAACAGTGGGGCCAAAAGTTGAGCAAAGGAGATGATTAAAGTACCTTATTAAAAGCAGCCTTGTAGAATTCTCCACATGAAAGCAAGCACCATTATGAGGGCTTATCCTTATAAATGACGCTTCGCTTTTGCGAACATGCTGAAACCTGATTAGAGTGACAAGCACTGACTGATACTGCAAACCTGTTAATAACATGAAAATTAGAAGAGGCTCATGCAAAGAAGGGAGATTAATTTAGCCGGAGTACATCTCGCGCAAATTGCAAAGTTGTGAATATGTTCTCAGATAATGAGCCTTCCCAGTCATCAGCTCACTTGTCATTTTCTGTAATTAATGTTAAGGAAGACGCCTTCCTGATGGTTCGTATTACTCATATACCAAGAAAATTTCTTCAGAGAAATAATTTACATTTATTATCATCGGTCTGTTTGTGTGGTTTATTTCGCGCCGGAGTAATTTATTGCAGGACCGTTTGCCATGCCTTGATTAGTCGCTCGTCAGGACGGGATGTAATTTTTTTTGCTTGATGGCGACGTCTAAAACTTGACAGTAGTGTAACACTCCTTCTTGTCTCCCGGATGGGTTTTTTCACTTAAATAAACTTTGGGGCCAAGTGCCCCCAGGCTGTCTCCCCAGCAGGATGAAGCCTCGACACATGCATGCCTGCCTGCTTCCAGGAGCAGCAAAGGACTTGATGCCATGCTCCCCTGGGAGGTTCTAGGCCACCTGCCTCACCTAGGGCCATGGCTGGAGCTTGAGTCCAAGAGTTTATTTCACCCTGTCTCATTCCACTCCTGTTCAGGATGAAGAAAGGTTTGCTCTCTGCCCTCAACTCCACACTTGCCCTGTTATAGTCCTTCTCCCTCAGGCCACTTTCTATTGTAGATTTCTCTGCAATTGCCTTTCCCCCAATATCTGGTTGTACATTTCTTTCAAACAGTAGAGGAAATTCTGCAGACAAGATTTTGTCTCCAACGTGAGGCAAGTCTTTTATTCTACGTTGGGCTTCTCTCCCTGGCAGCATAGCACATTGGGGAATGTGGGACCTCCATGTCTTTTTCAGGTGCCACTAAGACCCAGGATGCTAGGAGGAGGGGGTGACATGCAGGAATAACAGAATCTTATAGAACAGAGCTGAGTTCATCTCAACATGACACCCTGAGCCACCTTGTCTCCAGGGTCACCGGCTCTGCATTCTGAGTCCTCAAGGAGTAAGGACGTGGGGCCATGGCTCTCCAGGATAGTTCCTTCACTGCTTTCTCTTTCTGGCTTCCACCTCGATGAAACAAAATGGCCATCGTAGACACTCAGAGTGTACCATTCATTGTGCTAAACTCTTTGAATGCATTAGCTCATTGGATCTTTAAAGCCATTGGAGGTAGATATTATGGAGAATGTTCTACCCATGAAGAACTGGAGGCTCACGGAAGTGAAGCAATTTGTTAAATGGCTCAAGGTTAAAGCAAACAACAATCACCACCACGATCACCATCATCATCCTCATCATCATTGCAACTAACGTTTACTGGGTGCTTAAGTGTCAGGTCATGTGCTAAACACTTCATGGGCAGTCTTGTGCCCATGAGATACGTGTGATTATGATTCCCATATAACAGATGAGAAAACTGAAGCACAGAGAATTTAGCTACCTAAGGTCTCATAGCCAGTGAGTAGTGGGGCGGGGTCTGACACATTGCAAAACGCACATCCATGCCCACTGCACTCCACTGCCTCTCTGGAAATACATTCTTCCAGTCCTCTCAACGGGTTCCCAGCAGAGCCCTTGAGCCTTCTTTTCTCCCCCTCCCCCAATTACCCCATTTCTTACCCCAGGTCCGAACTCGAGAAGCATTCTGTCAATCTCCCCAGCGGGGGTGGCCAGGCCGTGAAATGCACAAACAGATGCAGTTAGCGTGAGTTACTGACCCTTGCACTGCAAATGAGGCAGACGATACAGATCAAGGTTTGCAGACAGAGATAATGATTTTTTTTATTAGACGTCTTCATCCCGAACCAGTGGCGTGGCGCTGGGTCGACCAGCAGCGCACCGCCGGTGTCGGTTAATGATAATCTATATTTATAAAACGATAGTCCATCAAAGCGGGATGAATATTTTAGAAGCCGCGGACAAATCAAATTGTCTTTGTCAAATGGGCGCGTGCTCCGGCACCGAGCGTGTTTTATGGCTCTTTCTGGGGTGAGAAGCGAAGGGTTCCTCTCGCTGGCTAGAGTACTGCCTTCCTCACTGAGGCTGGGAGATGAGAGCTGCGTCTCCACTATTTTTAAAAACCCAATGAGCTGTGGAGATTGACATTAGCGCCAGAGAGCTGTAGTTTGTTTGATGAAGTTAAAAAGAATGTATGAAACAACATAGCGGCGTCTTTGTGGGAAAGAGTCCATTTACACTTAAAGAAACACATTTGCTCCTTTGGAAGTCTGGGCTGGAAGGGAGGGAAGGAGACAGGAGACAGGCTGAGGCCACGGATTTCAGAGAGGAGATGGAGCAGATGGGTACGGGGAGGGTAAGAGGGAGAGGAGGAGGAGGAGGTGGAGCGGTGTCCTGAGCCTGGACTTGACCTCCAGGGGAAACTGAGGTACTGTGCCAGAACTGCTTTCCCCAGAGTCAAGAACTCTTGATCTATTACAAAACCAGCTATATAAACTTGGGCAAGTCATGTCCCTTTTCTGAGCCTCAGTTTCCCCCATCTGTCCAATGAGGAGAGAAACAGCTCCTCCATGGGCCATTGCGAAGATTTGGTGGCCCAGCCTGAGTGAAGCCCTTCATAGTCACCCACGCATAGTTAGGGCTTCAGAGACTGTTATTTCCTATCCTCTGTCCCTTATAGCAGGAACCCAGACACCACCCTGCTAAATCTGAGCCCTGGCCACCACCTGCACCAAGACAATATACATGAAAGTAACAGCCACTGTTCACCAAGGGCTTTTCGTGTGCCAGGCGCTGTGCGAGGCACTTTACACGCATTATTTCATCTTTTCAAGACTGTAGCAACGTAGTCCAATAGAAATATAATGTGGGCCACATACATAGCTTTAAAAATGTAAAAATAGGTAAAATTACTTTTAATAATATATTGTATGTAGCCCAATAACATAAAAATATCATTTCAATATGGACTCAATATTAAAAGTATTGAACAGGTATTTAACAGTTTTTTTCATACATGTGTTCCCTTTACACATACAGAGACTCTCCGTTCCCACCCACCACGTTTCAAGCGCTCACTAGCCTCATGTGGCCAGTGTCAGCTGTATTTGACAGCACAGATATAGAACAGTTCCATCACTGTAAAAAGTACTGGGGGAGAATGAAGCTCTAGAAGATAGAATTATTATCTCCACTTTCCGATGTGGAGAGAAACTCAGTGAGGCCCTAGGTCACACAGCTGGTAAGTGGCAGATCCAGGAAGCTGGGTGTGACTGTCACCACCGCTCATGTCCTTCTTAGCTACACAGTCTCCTGAAAACCCTGGTTTCTCTCTGCCTCCCCCAGGACCCAGGGGCTGGCCAAATGACCTCTGACCTCAACTCATTAGGACAACCTAACCCCTGAGAAGTCTAGAGACATGGCAGGAAGTCTATGTCTCTCAACAAGCTATTGCTGCATCACAAAGCACCCCAAAACTTAGTAGATTAAAACAAACAATCCTATTTGTTATGATTCTGCAGGCCATTGGGATGGGTCATTCCTGTTCCACGTGGTATTCACTCAGGTGGCTTGACAGGGGCTCAAGGGGTCCAGGCTGGCCTCTCTCACACAGATGCAGCTGGCATGGTTCGAATGTCTGTGTGCTGCCTGGGACAGCTGGGTCCCTTTTTACCTCTGATGTTGGCTGGAGCCTCAGTTTTCACTCTCCTGGCCTCTCTCTCCACTCCTCCCACCCTGTGGGGGCCGCTCCTCCCACAGGGTGACTGGACTGATTTACACGGCAATTTGTTTTCCTCTAAGCTGATGCGGAAGCTACAAGGCCCCTTCAGGTCTGAGCTCAGTAATCTCAAAACATCCCTCCTGCCACATTCCATTGGTCAAATCAAGTCAGGCAGCCCAGATTCAAGGATACGGGAAAAAAGACCCCACCTGCTGAAGGGAGGAAGGCGTGTGCATGCAGGGATGGGAGGTATTGTTGGCAGAGAAACTCTCACAGAATGAGTCTCTGGACCATGGAGACAGGGGCTGGAGTCAGGCGGCTTCTTGGCCCAGCCTCACTCTTGCTGATCCTTAGAGCGCCGTGCCCTGTGTCAAACAATTTGCTGACACGGGCAGAGAAGCTTTCCTGGATGAAGTGTCAGAGCAGGCTGAGAAAGGGCAGGGACACAGGAGGGAGGTGGTTTGCTAGGCTCCTCCCTCAGGGAGTACAGACAGGGCATGAGTCTGAGGGCCACTTCAGACAGTGACAGGAATGCAGAGCATTCTGGAACCTTCAGGACTCCACAAAGATCAACAAATAAACCCTTCAAGGTCAAAACAGTCTAGCAGCTAGAGCAACTAAGAAAGAGACAGCTGGAGGCAAGATGGCCCATGTGGGAGAGAGACCTCAGAGGACAGAGCAGGCGGAACGGGTTTCAAAGTGGAAACCCACTTTGAAGAGAGTACTGGGGTCCAGGAGAAGAAAGTCAAGGATTCCTAAAAACGAGGCATTGGACCGAGAAGTGGACCCCAGGACACAGCCATTGGAAGGTCCACCATGATCCTTGGCCTCAAGAGAGAAATATTCTCAATGAATACCTAAAACTTTCTTGTTTTATGTCTTTTGTCAAAAATGTAGTTGAATGTAATCATTTCCATTTCAACTCATTCCATCCCTCAATATGGTGCCTTCTGAGCCCAGCATTGCCCACTTCTAGCAAGATGAGCCTGAGATTTGAGGATGCCAAGATGCAGGGAAGGACCCTCTGAAACCAGAAGCAACTTCTGTGTCCAAACCACCTTTTGGACCTGGGGGCTTGAGGCCAGGCACGGTGGCTCATGCCTGTAATCTCAACACTCTGGGAAGCCAAGACGGGCAGATCACTCGAGGCCAGGAGTTCAAGACTAGCCTGGTCAACATAATGAAACTCTGTCTCTAATAAAATAGAAAAAATTAGCTACACACCTGTAATCCCAGCTATCCGGGAGGCTGAAGCATGAGAATAGCTTGAACCCAGGAGGCAGAGGTTGCAGTGAGCCGAGATCATGCCTCTGCACTCCAGCCTGGGTGACAGCATACGAATTTGTCTAAAAAAAAAAAAAGACCTGGGGGCTTGAGTGGGCAACTCAGCCCAGACAAGCAGTGCCCAGCCAGTGCGTAGAGTTCTGGACCTCACGCAGAGCCTCTTTCCTGCCTCTCGCTCCACACATGCCCTGAGCTGCCCCTCTCACCGAGCAGCCTAGTCCCTACTCTGAGAGTCACCTGATAGCCAGATCCATCCGCTCTTGACCACAGCCTTCTTGACTTTGGGTTTCTAAGTCCACAGACTCCTGGGAGGCTCCTGGTTCTTATGGGGCACCCCATCTGGACTCCAAGCCAGCTTCTTTGCCTGACTCCTGGTTTCCCCTTCTCTCCCAGGGCCTTGACTATGGCCCTATGGTTTCCAGAGTTGGCCACACTCACCACCCAGTGCCTTTAACTTAAAAGTCCCCACCCCGTTCATACACCACACACGTACACGAGCACACACACCCTGCAATGGGAACCCAAACTTTCTGCTCCATGCCTGGGGCAGGATTGTGGTTATGAGGATGGCTATTGGTGTAACTAGACCTCAGTTCAAATCCCAGCTCATCTTTTTACTCTCCTGTGGTACCTATGCCAACTGCTGACCCTCCCAAAGGCTCTGCTTCCCAATCTGTTCCCTGGGAGGTAGTGAGGACAAAGGCAGAGCCAGTGCTCAGAAAAGTGCCAGGTGTGCAGTAAGTCTCAGCAAATGCTGGTCATTTCCACAGAACTCCTCACACTTGGTTCAATAGGAACTTCTTGGAAGCTTAGAAAAGTTACTAGAAAGTATCTCAGCAGGGCAGTGTCTACCTGGAACAGGTGGGTGGTCAGTAAAGAAAACAATGAATGGCCAGGCGGGTGGTTCACACTCATAATCCCAGCACTTAGGGAGGCTGAGGCAGGTGGATCATTTGAGGTCAGGAGTTCGAGACCAGCCTGGCCAACATGGCAAAACCCCATCTCTACTAAAAATACACAAATCAGCCAGGTGTGGTGGCATGCGCCTGTAATCCCAGCTACTCGGGAGGGTGAGGCAGGAAAATCACTTGAATCTGGGAGGCAGAGATTGCAGTGAGCCGAGATCATGCCACTGCACTCCAGCCTGGGTGACAGAGCAAGACTCTGTCTATAAATAAATAAATAAATAAATAAATAAATAAATAAATAAATAAATATCAAGATCCTTGGAAATGTATAAAGTCCTTTCATTAGAAAATTGGAAGGCAGAGGGGGCAGCCTAGGCATCCCAAATATTCCCTGTCAAGTTGCGATCAGGGAGCAGGAGTTACTGACTTGTTCTGTTTTTTAATTTTTTTTTTTTTGTACTTTAACTCGAGTTCATTATTTAAAACTTAAAATTTCTATTTTTATCAGAAAAAATTTTACTGTTCAAAATTATACAAAAATAGAGAATGCAATTTAATCAGCCCCATCTACCCATCACCCAGCCTCAACAATCTTCAATTCACAAGCAATCTCATTTCTAACTATAACTTCCGCTCCAGGTTCCTAGATAATTTTGAATCAAATATCAGACTTCCCATCAACTCATTTGTTATTTCAGGTGTATCTCTACAAAATTCTTTTAAAATCTCATAATGCCATTATCACACCGAAAAAATTAATAATAATTCTTTCTTGTCATAAAATCCAGTTAAAGTTTATATTCACCAAATTGTCCTGTAATTTTTTCTTACAGTTGTTTTTTAAATTAAAATCCAAATAGTCCAGCCACAGTCATACCTGTAATCCCGACACTTTGGGAGGCCAAGGCAGATGGATTGTTTGAGCTCAGAAATTCAAGACTAGCCTAGGTAACATGGTGAAACCCCATCTCTATGAAAAAGGCAATATTTATTTTGTATTTTGTATTATTTTGTATAATTTGTACAAAAATTATTTTAGTGTGGTGGTGTGCACCTATAGTCCCAGCTACTTGGGAGGCTGAAATGGGAGGATTGCTTGAATCTAGGAGATGGAGGCTGCAGTGAGCTGTGATTGTACCACTGCACTCCATCCTGGATAACAAAGCCAGACCTTGTCTCAAAAACAAAAACAAAAAAAAGTAAAATCCAAATAAAGTCCATTTGCAAAGTTGTAATTAATAGGTATGATCTCTTTTAATTTATATATTCTGCTCCACTCTTCTGTTTTCTTTGAATGTTTTATTGAAGAAACCAGATCATTGGTCCTGTAGAATATCCACTAGTCTGGATTTTGCCAACTGCATCCCCATGGTATTTTTCAGGATGTTCCTCCATCCACTATATTTCCTATAAGTTGGTAGTTGATCTAGGGTCTTGGTCAGATTTTATGTTATTATTTTTTCAGCACTACTCCCAAAGTGCTGTTGCACACTTTCATCAAGAGATAATGTCTTGTTATCTTTTCTTTTCTTATCTTTTTTTGAGACAGGATCTCTTGTCACCCAGGATGGAGTGTGGTGGCATGATCATGGCTCACCACAGCCTTGACCTCCCAGGGTCAGGTGATCCTCCCACCTCAGCCTCCTGAGTAGGTGGGGCTACAGGCACACACTACCAAGCCCAGTTAATTTTTGTGTTTTTTGCAGAGACGGGATCTCACTATGTGCCCAGGCTGGTGTCAAACTCCTGGGATCAAGCAATCCTCCTGTCTTGGCCTCTCAAAGTGCTAGGATTACAGCCATGAACCACCATGCCCAGTCACCTTTATTTTCTTTTAGGGATGTTTGAAGTTCATTGCCTAGATTCTTTATTTCATTAGAGATTGTGAAATAGTTATATTCTAATTTGTAACTCCATCCTCATTCATTAGCTGGATAACATCTATAAAGAGAATTTTCCCATCGTCAATTAATTGGTAACCTGAAGTAAAGTTCATGTTAATGGCAGCATGAGCACTTTATTTTTTCTCTATATTTACCTGTTTTCAAAATAATCCAATGGCTCTTGAACGTCCTCCAAAGATGACCTATGAGGATTGGTTTGGTTTGGTTTTGTTTAGTATCATTGTGAACTCATGGATTTAAACATATTTGATGCGCTTTAATCCATTGCAGCTATTATCCTTGTGTTCCAATTGCCCCATCATTAGCCATGGACCCTTTTTCAGGTTTGCTTCTGAGTCTTTGTATCTACAATCTTGGAAGTCTTTGATATACCTTTGCTTTCTAGAAAGACAAGACATTCCAGGCTTACCTTGTACATTTCCTACCTTAGATCTCAAATCAGTCATTTCTCCAAGAAATCCTGGCTTCTAGGGGAAAACTTGTATTTAGAAACCATAATCCGAGTACTGGGAGTGCTCACTGCTACTGGATTGTTCACTGTTTTTACTGCTTTTCAGTAGGCAGAGATAGGCAATGTGTCTTCTCTTTAAAAATGTTTAGGTAAAATACATTACGAATTGATACTACTTCCAACTCAAATTCAGTGTTTTTATTTAACTTTATAGAACTTATATCTGCATATCCTTTTTCCATGCAAAAAATTCTAGTCCTCAATGGCACTAACACAATTACTCATTTATTTAATTTCACTCTGTGCACACCACAGTCTTAGAATGACAGGACCAGCACTTCACCAACAATGTGATTATGGAAATTAGCTTAGGGTTGTTTTTATCTTTAGTGTATACCCCACTAGTAATGTAAAGCCAGATTCCTGTATTTTAAAGTCACTTGGGATAGTTGCTCTTTTTGTGATTCTGCCACCAATGGTCACACATTTAGATTGAGCCTGGGAGGTGGAGGTTGCAGTAAGCCATGATCACACCACTGCACTCCAGCCTGGGCAACAGAGCAAGACTCTATGTCATAAAAGCAAAAGGAGGCCCAAACATCTCAGGTGCCATCAATCTAAGGACAGATGTGGCCCTGTTAACACAAATTCCCAGTTAGAATGTCACTGAACACCCACCTGTCATTGTAGGATCCCAGCCAACACAATAAGTACACACCAGAGTGCTAACAAAGAGCACATGTAGGCACTCTATTAGCATTTTACAAACATTAACTAATTTAATTCTCACAGTAGCCCCCAGAGGTAGGTACCCTTAACACCTCATCTTGCAGAAGAGGAAGAGAGGTGCAGAATGGTGAAAAAACTTGTCTAAGGCTTCAAAGTCAGGAAATGACAGAGCCGGAGCAGAACCTGGACAGGCTGGTTCCAACATCTACAGGCCTGACCACTAGGCTTGTCTGCCTCAAAGGTGAGCCTGCAGGGGTGCCCCCTCTGTGTGGGAGGCGGTCCTCTTGGAATTTCAGCCTCCTCACTTCCCTGTGCACAGGAGGAGTCTCTATCATGCCTCCTCCACTGCCCACCCGGCCACTGCCTCCAGGACGAGGTCACTGCTCCAGGGCACAGCATCCTCTGCTATGGCAGGTTCCAGAAGGTGGCACTGCCCTGGGGTCTACAATGAGGACAGAGAGGATGGCCTACCCCCTCCCACATGGTGGCAACCACATTCCTGATGCTTTGAAAGCTTCAGGGGTGATGTTATTGCACAGTCCTGGGAGTTGAGAGAGGCAGGAGAATGCAACACACCAGGACTTGGAAGGGTAAGAGGACCCAGGAGAGACCATGTGAGTCATTACAGGACTTGGTTGGCCTCTAGGGGTGGGGAAAGCCAGAGAAGAATAGCTAACACTGGAGACAGCCGGGGTTATTATACTCACCAGCTCACATAGCCCTCCACATACTCTTGAGCAAACACTGTTGTGATCCCCATTTCATGGAGGTTAGAACAGAGCACAGGTAGTGGAATCATTTGCTGAGGCCACATAGCTAGTGAGGGTCAGACTGGAACATGAGCCCTAAAGTGTCTGGCCTGCAAGTTTATGCCTTACTCCCGCCTGGGAGAAGGGGAGGTGCTTTCCCTTGTACCACACCATTGGCTGGATGTGGTTCCTTGCCTCCAGTGCTGTCACTGAGTCCTCCCTCACTGAACATGTATATATGCCATTCTCCCATCAAGAGGTGGGGGTTGATTCTTCCATTCCCTTGGAATCTCGGTTGGTATGAAACAGCTTTGGCCAATAGAATATGTCAAATGTGATGCCTGGCCAATCCTCGACCTAGGATTTAAGAGGACCAGTAGTTCCTAACAAAATCCTTGCTCCAGGGGAGTCAGAGTTATGCAGGGAATCTAACTGTATACCCTGAATCCGCCATGTTCTGAGGAAGCCCAAGCTAGCCCGCTGGAGAGGCTGCAAACAGACACAAAGATGCCTGCCCAGTCTATTCAGGCACCAGACATGTGAGTGAAGCAACCACCTCAGACACTCCAGCCCTTGTAGATGCCACACAGAGAAGACCCACAACCCCAGACAGGTGGTCCTAGTCGGGCCATTTCCAGCCATCTCCAGCTGAGGTCCCAGATACAATGGACCAGAGAGGGGCTACGTCCACTGGGCCCTGCCTGAGCTCCTGACCCACAGAATCATGAACATAATACAATGGTGTTGTTTTGTGCCATTTTGATTTAGGGTAATTGGTTGCATAGCCATAGATAACCAGAACAGTGCGGCAGCCACATCACCAGTTATGCAGCTGGGTGCTGGCTGCCCTGGGAGGCAGTCCCCAAAGGGCTATAGCCCCAGGCCCTCATGACAGCAGGAAGCTGAAGCCCCAGTGGCTGCTGAGGGAGGAACTATGCCCAGCGTGTGATTTAATGGCCTCTGGGGCAGGACAGTTGCCTTGGACGGTTTCCTGGGGTGGTTGCCAGGAGGACGTAACCCAGCACCCAGCGTGAGGAACGTGTTCAAAATTTACGTCTCCCTTTTCAGGCTTTCCCAGGGACCAGAATAGAGAAGGCCTCTGGCTAAGGGGACCCAGTGCTACCCACCTGGTGTTGGTATGAGTGATGCCTGAACCACTTCCCCAGCACCATTGCCATATTCAATGCCTCTCAGACAAATGCTCGACCCTTTAGGCGCCGAGGCAGCCCCTTCTCCTCCACAACCATCCTTTTCCCAGGGCCCAGTGGAGGCCTCACAGCCTGGTCCAGGAGTGTGGGCCCCTCCTCCTGCCATGTCAGAATCCTCCGAGAGAGAGAGAGGCAGACAGAGAGACCCTGACCAAGATGAAGATGTAGAGACAGAGAGAGAGACAGAGATTAAAAAAAAAAAAAAAAAAAAGACACAAAGAGAGAGACACAGAGAAAAAGAGATACACAGAAAGAGACAGAAACAGAGGGAGAGAAAACAAGAAAGTCAGAGAGAGACCAAAGCAGAGGAGACAGAGATACAGAGAAAGAAGTGGGGAAACAGAGCAAACCAGGGAGAGACGAAAGATAGCGAGACAGGCAGAAACAAAAAGGAAGTGGTGAGATAAAGCCAGGGAGATGACAATGACAAAGGCAGGTGGGGCCAAGGTGGGGGCTGCTCCATTTTCACCAAGCACCCGATTTACATTCTCCCAGGCTCTGCAACCACGTCCTCCTCTGACGCCCCATCTCAGCTCTCCATGGCTAGTCCCAGCTGTCCCTCTGTTTGATCCCAGACTACCCCAGGGTGGACCAGACAAGCTCCCAAACCTGACAGATGTTCCCACTGCCCAGTGCGCATCTCCAAGCCCCTTAAGTCCCAGAGGTGTGGCCTGTTTCCCTGAGAGAAGTTGCCATCCCCAGGAGATCCTAGAAGGCTGTGCCCCCACCTTGGGCCATCTCTGCTCTCCAAGGGCCAGTCCCACCAGTCACCCAATCCCCCCTCTGTAGCTCCAGCTCTGGGAAAAGGCACCCCGGGGTGCAGCAGCTTTGGGCTGGGAGGGACAGAGCCACAGCAGGGGTGGCAGGGGACTCAGGTCTCAGGTCAGGAGGGCCCAGAAACCTGCTTACTAGGAAAGGTCTCCACCTCCTCGCTTTCTTCCCCCCTCTTCTCTCTCCCCCTCCCACTCCATCCAGCCGATGGAGGTGTAAAGCCAAGAGGGTCCCCCGAGCAGGCTCCATAACTCAGCCAGCCAGCGGAGGCCAATATTTAAATCATAGCTTACTTTGCTTTGTGTGAGGGAATTTATTAGCCTACCACATAAATGTTTTATTCATTAGGCCACGTAAATAATGCATGCCTGTTTCCATGGAGACTTAACCCTTCCGCTCCCAGAGCCCTAGCCTGCCCTGGCCTCCCACCCTTGTAGGATGTTATCACACCCCTGGTTCTGAATCTGCACAAAGCAATAAGACCAACCACAAAACACAGTAAGAATGCACAGCAGTAGTCTTTGTATTGCCTGTAATGTACTAAGCCCTCTGCGAGCCTGATGCTGTGCTCAGCAATTTATCCCTGACGCTGTCATATGTCACTGTCCTACATGCCACCATCACCCCCATTTTACAGATGAAAAGACTAGAGCTCCGGGAGGAGGAGGCACTTGTCCAGGGTCACACAGGGGCACACATGGAGCCAGGAGTCACACAAGGTGCAAATGACACCAAAGCCCAGCTGTTTAGGCTCTGTGTCCCCACTTCCCTACCCACCCCTTGGCCCTCTTGAAATGGCAGGAAGTTTCTTAGGGGCGCCTCACAGGCAGGAATTCTCCCCAACCCAGTCTTCCTCTGCCACATTAGCTGGTCTCTCTCTGTAGCCTGCAGAACCCCAGCTGTGAAAGACTGAGGTTGCAGGGATCACCCAGACCAAGCCCCAGGAACCGAGGTGTGAACTGATACCCAGAGTGGCACAGAGAGACTTACCCGAAGTCACACCGTGAATCCCAGCAGACCAACGCTGGAACCTCAGGTCCCCCTCATGCCCTGAGCTGCCTCTTCTAGACCTTCTGAGGTCCATAGGTAATAGTGCTGGCCCCCACCCCTCACTCCACTTTACAGACTCTGGAGCATTGAGGTGAAGAGCCTGGCATGGGGTCATCAGCAAATTGGCAATAGGCACGTGTGGGGAGGCCCGGGCAGGCCCTCATTCCTCCCGGTCACATCTCACTGCTCTGCTCAGTAAGCGTGGTGGTAAGCGGGCCACCTCTGCCACTGCGGCTGCTCGTTAGGCAGCTTCCTCCGGATCCCGCTTGGCCCCTGGATGACAGCAGTGTGCAGAGGCCACCACGGCTCCCATGACCAGGGTCAGGGGCATCCTGGCCCCCTCCACCGGCTTTCTCAGTCTTTGAAAACAGAAAAATCATGTGCGAACCCTGAGCTGCTCGTGGAGAAAAGCCCAACCACACTGGTGTCTGCAAAGCACACCTTAAACATCACCTTCAGCCACTGCCTCCCGGCTCTCCCGGCTTTCCAGCAGTCCTGTCCCCAGATGTGGCCTAAAAACCTCTTTGACTCACTACAAGAGCCTGGAGCATGCCCAGGACTGTGTTAAGCCCTTGACTCCCTGCTGTCGTCTCTCAGAAGCCTTAGCAGGGCCACCTGGTTGACATAATTTTCAGAGGAGGATCTTGTGTCTCAGAGAGGTGGAGAAACCTGTTGGGGCCACATAGCTGGCAAGTGGCTCTTAACGCAGATCAGAGTGTCTTTCTGTCCTCCTTGCAGGCCTTGACGCTGCTCCCAGAGGGCAGGCCACAGGCTGCTGCTGGTGCCTACATGCCATTGTGTTACTATTGGGGGAGTTGTGTTCCCCTTAACTGTCTGCAGACCTGCTCAAGTGAAGAAGAAAATGAAGAAGAAAGAAGACAGTCTCTGATGCTGGCTTGTCCAACTCCTCATCAACATCCCAAATCACCCTTTTTTTTTTTTTTTTTCTTTTATGAGACAGGGCATTGCTCTGTCATCTTGGCAGGAGTACAGTGGCACAATCATAGCTCATTGCAGCCTTGAACTCCCAGGCTCAAGTGATCCTCCCACCTCAGCCTCCCAGGTAGCTAGGAATACAGGTGCATGCCACCATGCCCAGCTAATTTTTTTTTTTTTTTTTTTTTTTTGTGGAGATGGAGTTTCACTGTGTTGTAAGGGCTGGTCTTGAACTCCTGGCCTAAAGTGATCCTCCTGCCTTGGCCTCCCCAATCACCCTTGTTAACAAAGATTGCAAGTCCTGGGCTTGGAGCCCTCTGCAGGATGCAGACTTGGAATTTATTAACCTCGCTGCATTTTCACTGTACTTATTTTTATAGTTACCTTCGCCTATAGCAATAAGACTGGTGTCTCCCTTACTAACAGTAATGATGACAACACAGCTAAGACATACACAGCACTTACAACAGGCGTGGTGTTGTTCTGAGCTTTGTGTATTTTAATTTCACCTAATCTTTGGAAATCCTGTGGGGTCAGATCATTATTATTCTTGCTGAAAAAAGAAGGAAACTGGGGCTCAGAGTGGTTGGTACTGACCCCAACGTCACATAGCGGGTGCGGAGGCCACAGTTGGAATCTGTCACAACCATAGTGTCTCCCATGGGAGGTAAATTTTCCTTTTAAAATAAATGTTTGTAAAAAAAAAAAAAAGGTTCATCTGTCATGTGTGCTAATAATCATGTGAGGAGTACATGGATGATCAAACATCCTGAAGGCGACGCCTGAGTGCCGAGTTTGTCACTGCTAAGCTGGGGTGCTCTCGGATCTGCCTGGAGGTACGTGTGACATTATCTGCCCAGAGTCCCCACCCCTTACGCTTGGAGCCAATGAGAACAAAGTCCGAGTCGGACGTACAGCATAGGCCCCACCCCTAGGCCTGGAGCCAATGAGAAAGAAGCTTCTGTTCTCACAAGGATGGGGCCAGGGAGTGGTCACCTATACTCAGTGGATCTGCAGAGGGCCAAGGGGAGCCGTGCCTGGCGGGCGTCATCACATGGACTCCTCACAGCTCCCCACAGCTGTGTAGTATCATTGTCCCCATTTTACACAGGAATGAATTAAAACATCTGCAGGTCAAGAACTTCACACTCCCGGCTGGGCGCAGTGGCTCCCACCTGTAATTACAGCACTTTGGGAGGCCGAGGCAGGCGGATAGCCTGAGCTCAGGAGTTCGAGACCACCCTGGGCAACATGGAGAAACCCCATCTCTGCTAAAATACAAAAAAAAGTAGCTGGGAGTGGTGGCACGTACCTGTAGTCCCAGCTACTCCGGAGGCTGAGGCACAAGACTTACTTGAGCCCAGGAGGCGGAGGCTGCAGTGAGCCAAGATTGAGCCACTGCACTCCAGCTTGGGTGACAGAGTGCGACTCCATCTTAAAAACAAAACAAAACAAAAACAGAACAAAACAAAAGGAGCCCCACTCTTCCTCTGCAGCCCGTAGGACCCAGAGCCAGGATTTGAAACCTGGCAGTCTGACTTCAGAGCCCATAGCGCTTAACCACTGTTTTCTAATTCCAGTCCAAAAGACGTAGTATCATCTGGCGGGGTGCAGTGTTTCACACCTATAATATTGGCACTTTGGGAGGCCGAGGCAGGAGAACCGCTTGAGGCTGGGAGTTTGAGACTAGCTTGGACAACATAGCAAGACCCCATCTCTATAAAAAATAAAGTGAGCCAGGAGTGGTGGTGCACACCTGTGGTCCACACAGTGGTGGGCACCAGCCATTCGGAGGCTGAGGCAGAAGGATGGCTTGAACCTAAGAATTTGAGGTTTCAGTGAACCATGATGATACCACTGCACTCCAGCCTGGTGACAGAACAAGACCTTGTCTCTAAAAAACATTTTTTAAATAAAAATAAAGTGATTTTTAAAAAAATAACATCATCTGAGTCCCCTAGATACACCTGTGCCTACAGCTAAATCTACCCCTAGACTTTTCCTGAAATCCAGCTGATACATTTCCCATTTTTGCTTAATCGTGGAGAAATGGATGAAGGGCGTTTTTACCTACAAAGGAAAGGACGATGGTGCCTCTTCCTCCCTTGGCTGGGAAACACCAGCTCAGCGGATTCTGCACAGGGTTCAGTCCGAGACTCAGTGTCCCCAAGTGACAGGCAAGGCAAATGTGTCAGTGTTGGGACTAAGTGAGGGGCGTGAGGCACCCTCAGGTGCTGACCGTGTACTCACACCACCCTGACAAGAACAAACTCTTGCCGGGCGCGGTGGCTCAAGCCTGTAATCCCAGCACTTTGGGAGGCCGAGACGGGCGGATCATGAGGTCAGGAGATCGAGACCTTCCTGGCTAACGCGGTGAAACCCCGTCTCTACTAAAAAAAAAAAAAAATACAAAAAACTAGCCGGGCGAGGTGGCGGGCCCTTGTAATCCCAGCTACTCTGGAGGCTGAGGCAGGAGAATGGCGTATACCAGGGAGGCGGAGCTTGCAGTGAGCTGAGATCCGGCCACTGCACTCCAGCCTGGGCGACAGAGCGAGACTCCGTCTCAAAAAAAAAAAAAAAAAAAAAAAGAACAAACTCTTTATGTTTTGTGTCCAAGGAGCCACGCTCCCCTCACCTAGCCCCAGCTCTGCTATGTGGACATGTGCCACAGGCATCATCCTGGCATCTTTTCTTTGGGTACCGGTGACCAGGAGGGCATGGTTCCACCTAACATGCATACCTGTACCCTGTGACCCCCAGACCTCCACAGTGGTGGGCACCAGTGGGTCGTTTCCACAGCCGTGACCCACATTTTCCTGGCTTGCTCCCTCCACCCCCACAGAAGCACACCAACCAGCACAGGACCTCCTCCTGGTAGCTCTGGGATTCCCCCAGGATGGAGACCACACACAGCGTTCTCCTGTTCTCCCCTTTTGAAGTCCGTGTCCCTTGCCTCTGATATCAACAAGGCTGCCAGCCCTCCTGGCACCAAAGACTCCTGAGTTGTCTGCAGCCCTCAATTAGCTGAAGCTGCTGGGTGTGTGCAGCCCGGGAAGAAAGCAGCTCTCTCTAGGCCCCCAGCAGCTCCACCACTGCCCCAAGTCACCAGCATCACCACGAAAGTGGTCCTCAGTTCCTGCCCAGACACTACCTCTCCACGGCTCAGATGTGAGTCCATAGGTCCAGGAGGTGACAGACATATTCTTGCCTTTCACCCTCCACCCTTCATAATGTCCTCCTTGGCCTTGAAGCTACTGACACAGACCCTGGTGCTTCAGACTCGCCCAGGAGTGCCCAAATCCCCTGCACACTCACCCATTTACTGAAGGCTCCAGGCTCTGTTCCAGGCATGGCAACTCCTGGGAACAAAATGGCACTCTTCCCACTTTCTAGAGAAGAAAACCTGTCAGAAAGGGCCGAGAACTTGCCCCGGGTCACGCAGCTGCTAAGCGAAGGAACCCAGGTGGAATCCAGATGTGACGGTACTACACTCCACTGTCGGGGAGAATGAAGACTGTCTGACTCCATGGTTCCCTTCTTCAGTCACCTTCCCAGCTCCAGGACTGGTGGTGAAAAGCCACGCTCTTCTCCCCAGGGAGTAGGGGCATCCCCCCAGCCCTGAGAGCCAGCAGAGTTCAGGGCCTCCCACAGCTCAGGTGATCGTTAAACCCCTGCCTCAAATCTTGCTACAGAGACACAGACACAGGAACACACACACACACACACACACACACACACACACACACACACACATCCCTCCAATTCTTCTGCCCAGTCCTGCAGGCTCCTTCAGCCTGCATTTTCCCATCGGCTTAATTCTGGTATCTGGCCCAAGTCCTCAGCACCTTTACTGTACTGAGATCACCACCCCTGTGAGACTCGATGATGGCTCAGACTCCCAGAGCAGGTCACCAGTCCCACCTCTCAATCTCACTGTGCATCTCTGATCCAGGGTCCCTGTCAGCTTCAGGGACTTTACAAGTTCAGCCCCCACAAGGCTCTGAGCCAACCCTGCATAGGGTAGAAGGTGGATCTCGGGACCCCGAGGATCAGAGGTACTTTGACCGGTGGAAGGGGATGACCTGAACCCTTCCCTTCCCTTCCCTGCTGTGTCTGCCCCATTGACATCCCAGGTCTCTGCCTCAGTTTCCCTGCCCAGACCTGCAGCCTCCTACTGGGAATGGTGCCCTTTCCTTCCCTGGTAAGGCCAGAAGCTCAGATCCGCAGGAGGGACTCAGTGGGCATTGCTGAAGGGAAAGGAAGGGAACTAGGCTGAGTCCCTGCCTCGGCGCTTCCTCTCTTCTTGGATAGTGGTACTGGCCCAAAGCTAGCCAGAGTCCCCATCACCTGGGGGACCTGCTGACTGGTCCCTGGCCACACCCTCAGGACTCCCTCAGACCCATCTCACCCAGCCTGATACCTGATGATCCCCATTAATGGACACAGCCCCTCCTCCTCAAATGAACTCTGATCCCTCCCACCTCCCGGCTTCAGCACACGTGGTTCCCCCAACCCAGAATACTTGGCCCAATCCTCCCTTGCCCATTAGCCTGGTTCTCTCTTAATCTCTCAGATCTCTGCTAAATTCCCTGATCCTGCAATCAGCATCCAGCCTCCCTATGATACTACATACACTTAAGCTCCTTGTTTCGTTTTGTTTGAAACGGGGTCTCACTCTGTCACCCAGGCTGGAATGCAGTGGCACAATCATGGCTCACTGCATCCTCCACCTCCCAGGCTCAAGCAATCCTCCCACCTCAGCCTCCTGAGTAGCTGGGAGCCCAGGTGCACACAACTATGCCTGGCTAATTTTCTTATTATTTGTAGAGACAAGCTCTCTCTCTGCTGGCCAGGTTGGTCTCGCACTCCTGGGCTCAAGCAATCCTCTCACCTTGGCCTCCCAAAATGCTGGGATTACAGACTTGTACCACCGCACCTTGCCTGGGCGTTTTTTTAAAAATAGTGGTTATCGCTATTTACCTGGACTGATTGTTTAATTAACAACTTACTCCATGAGGCCATCCTCTATGCTGGTTGCAGTTCCTGGCACATGGCGGATCTCTGGTAAATATCTGAGGAATGAACGAGTCAGTTACCACCGAAGAGGCCCCAGTCCTAGGAACAATCTTTGAGTGACTGTACCCCAAAATCACCCCAAGAGACACACTAGAAATACTTGGGCCAAGGTCTTTGGTGAGGCCATCACACCTGTGTGGTGACTTTCCTGAGCCAGCAGGGGCAGCTTCATTCTAACCCTGCGGCTGATGGTTCTGACCAGCACTCCTGAGACGGGATGCAGGCCCCGGTGCTGAGATGGTTCTTGGGGTGGTGGTCCCTTCCTGGCATTCCTAACCCAGGCTCCATGTGGACCCAGCCCCTGCTTCCCAAGGTACCAAGGTTGCTCATTTGTACTGTGCCTCCCAAGTCCCTCCCTCCCTCTCCAGCAGGGCATGCTCAGGGCCTCAGGGATCCTCTTAGAAGGTGCTACGTATTGACTTGTGTATCCCAAAAAGACATGTTGGGCTAGGTGTGGTGGCTCACACCTGTAATCCTAGCACTTTGGGAGGCCGAGGTGGGCAGATCACTTGGGGCCAGGAATCTGAGACCAGCCTGGCCAACACAGTGGAACCCCGTCTCTACTGAAAAATAGAAAAAATAAGCCAAGCATGGTGGTGCACGCTTGTAACACCAGATACTTGGGAGGCTGAGGCACAATAATTGCTTGATCCCAGGAGGCAGAGGTTGCAGTGAGCCGAGATCATGCCATTACACTACAGACCAGCCTGGGTGACAGAGTGAGACTGTCTCAAAACAAAACAAAAAAAACCTGTTGAAGTATTAAAATCCAGTACTTGTGAATGTGACCTTATTTGGAAATAGGGTCTTTGCAGAGGTAATCAAGTTAAGATGTGGCCGCACTGAAATAGGGTGGACCCTTCATCCAATTTGTTTATGTCATCATAAAAAAAGAAAGAGAAACAAACAGGGAGAAGGCCAGGTGACGACAGAGGCAGAGTGCAGGCCAAGGAACTCCAAGGGTTGACAGCCAGCCCCGGAAGCTAAGAGGCCAAGAAGGTCTATCCACAGTCTCTGTGGGTGGGTGGCCCCATTGACACTTTGATTTCAGATGTGTAGACCCCAGAACTGTGAGAGGACAACTCTCTGCTGTCTGAAGCCACCAACTTTGTAGTAAGTTGTCATGGCAGCCCCAGGCAATGAATGCTGAGGGCTTCCTGGCTCTGTGGGTCATGATCAGATGCCTAACATGGAGAAAGGTCCTGGCCTTTGCTGGGACCCAGGCTTGCAAGCCACTCTTCACTAGGGGATGGCACAGAGTGCTGTCACATATGTATTGGAGGGGTGGCACAGCAGCACACAGGCCAGGAGGCTGTCTGGGTACAGGGCTGCTGGGGAAGCAGGTCCTCACAGAGCAGGGAGGGATAGGCTGATGCCACACATCTGTGGACCACCAGGCCTGTTTCTGCAGTGACCGCCCCATCTAGAAGGGACCCCAGTTTCTTCTTCCATAGCCTCGTGCTCATCATCTCACAGAAGACTTCAGTCTTTGGACAAGTTACCAGCCAAACAGAGCAGAGAAATCTCCAAGAGGTGTGTTTCTGGAAACGGGAGGGCATGACTCAAGCTTTAGACAAAAGGATTAATTCCAGTAATACTAACTATGCCTACCAAGCATCTACCCTGTGGCAGGCACTTGGCAGGCATTATCTGAGCTCGTGTTCTTGTGGAAGAGTGGGTATCAACACACCCCCCGCCTTTATACGTAAGCAAGCAGGAGCTCAGAAGAAATTTGCCCAAGTTTCCCCAGCTGATTTTTATAGAATCAGAATTTGAGTCTAGGCCTTTCTGACTCCATAGCCCATCATGAGTGTCCAGCCTCCCCATGGATGAGCAGGATATGCCAAGAGAGACACTTTGGTCTTGGACACTTAAAGAACGGAGGAGACACTTGTGAAGACACACAAACTGGGATATGTCAGTAACTTGGGATGAGATATGGACAATGGGGTTATGCCCAGGAGGGTGTGGCATGGATCAGGAGCAGGGCTGTCTATTCGTCTCAGTCTCTGCTGGTTCCAGCCTCTCACAGCTGCCCCAGGGGCTCCACCCTACACAGGCCTAAGCCAGTGAGAGCCCAGGCCGGTGGCAGATCCAGAGTCCTTCATACCTGGAGTAATGTTGAGAAGCCATGGCTGCTCCATGAAACTCACGCCTCATTCCTGGGTGTACCATAAGCTTCAACTTGAAGCCTCCAGGCTTGACCCTCATTGACACCCCAGTTGGCCATGCTGCTCTCCTCCTGGGATCTTAGGCTGGCACCTGCCCAGCTTGCCATATCCTGTGGTCAATGCCTGAGGCTGACTGCTTCTGCCATCCACCCAGGCCTCTTTGGTCTTTACATCAGACTCTCTATGACCTTGAACATAGCAGACAACTCTAGAAGTGTCTGTCCAGCTCATATTCTAAGAGTTTTCCTTCTAGGGATGGTGCTATGCTTTGAATGTCCCCTCCAAAACTCAAGTTGAAATTCAATTGCCATTGTAACAGTATTAGAGGTGGGGCCTTTAAGAGGTGATTAGGGCTGGGCACGGTGGCTCACGCCTGTAATCCCAGCACTTTGGGAGGCCAAGGTGGGCGGATCATGAGGTCAAGAGATTGAGACCATCCTGGCTAACACGGTGAAACCCCGTCTCTACTAAAAATACAAAAAATTAGCCGGGCATGATGGTGGGCACCTGTAGTCCCAGCTACTCGGGAGGCTGAGGCAGGAGATTGGTGTGAACCTGGGAGGCGGAGCTTGCAGTGAGCCGAGATTGCACCACTGCACTCCAGCCTGGGCAACAGAGCGAGACTCTGTCTCAAAAAAAAAAAAAAAAGAGGTGATTAGGCCATAGGGGCTCTGCCCTCATGAATGGATTAATGCCATTATTGTGGGAGTGGGATAGTTATGATGGGAGTTCAGCCCACTTTATCTCTCTCTGTCTCTCACATAAGTGTTTTCTCACTATGTGATGCTCCTGCCATATTATGATGAAGCGAGAAGGCCTCACCAGAGGCAGTCTCTTGAACTTGGACTTCCCGGCCTCTAGAACCATAAGCCAAATAAATCTCTTTTCTTTATAAATTACCCAGTCTGTTGTATTCTGTTATAGCAGCAGAAAACAAACTAAGACACATGGGCGTGATAGCCACATTCAAGAGATGGCATTGTGCAGTGGTCAGGCACAGGCATGTTAAGACCAAACTACTGGGTTTAAAGTCAGCTCAGTCACACACTGGCTGTGTGACCATGGGCATGTTACTTCAATTCTCTGTGCCTCATATATAGAGTGAGGCTGGTAAGTGTAGTGCCTATCTCATACAAGCATTGTGTGAAGATGAGGAATTAAACATGCAAAGCGCTTAAAACAGTGCATTCTAAGAGCTTAATAAATGTCAGCTGTTATCATTACCATCATCATAATTTTCACATGATGCTCTTGTCATCAGTATTTTTATTCCAATGGGACTCCATCCGTAGCCGATTGGACCAAAAATGAACACCTGACTCAGCCTAGGCCACTGACCTTCTCAGGCTCAAGAATGTGGAATTTGTGCCCAGGCCCAAAGGGCACAAATCAGTCTAGGCTTGTCCTAATGACAGGAAAACAGAGTCCATAAGGTGACCCTGTGTGTCCGCAGGCATGGGGGGCAGGGAGAACCCAAGTGCAGACAGGAGAATGAAATCGAAGTGCACAGATACTCAACTGAAAGGCCATTTAGCTCCAGATACAAAGACAGATGGAGGGGGAGGTTTCCCAATGGCTCTCTGACTCCATCCTCTCAGCCTGCTGTGCTTGAGGACTATGCCTCATGGGTGAGAGGAGAGGCCACAGTTCATCCAGGAGGAGGGAGATCCCTTCCCCCACCTCACAGCATCATCTCTCATGCACTGCTAGCTTCCTCAAAGCCCCCTGTCCCATACCCAAGGGACCCGGAGCTCACTCTCCAGAGGAACCAGCAGAACCTCTGAAACTTTGAGGTCCTGAGGACTGGGGTAGGAGCCCCTCCCTCACTCCTTTCACTTCTCAGGGTCACCAAGTGATCCCAGGAAGCCTCCACATCCTGTCCTTCTATGCCAAAGTAGGGCCCAGCAGAGAGGAACAAAATTAGCCTGGGTCCCAGATCACAGTGATAAGGCGCTGCAAGGTCCATAGGCCCAGCCCCTTGTGTTTGGATAAACTGAGTCTCAGCTATCCTACCCAGAGCAAATGCTGTGTCAGGGACCCTGCCTTAGTGAAGAGGGTCTGCAGGTGAGTGCATACCTGCATCTGCCTTCCCTCTCCCTTCTCTCATGCCTCTAAATCCAGACACCAAGGACATCCACATGACCACTAATTCTTTTCAGCTCTATCCAATTTTTTTTCAGCATTTCACTTTGCTGATCACTCTCCACTTCTTGAAACACCCTCCCTCCATGACTCCCATGGCATCACACCTCCCTGTCCTCCTCCCTCCTCCCCAGCTGCCCTTTCTCTGCCTCCTTCTGGGATTTTCACAATGATCGTTTGTCCTCCAGGTGCTGTCTTTGCAACTCTTCTCTCTCCACACCCTCCCTGGATAGTCTCATCCACTCCCTGGCTTTTCCCCTTGTCTGGGTGCCAAGGATGCCCAAATCTCTCTCCAGCCCAAACCATCTCTGGGGCTTCAGCTCAAGAGCCCAACAGCCTTCTTCACAGCCTCCTGGATGTCCACGTCTCTCCAAACTCAAAGAGCTCAACACTGGGCTCCTCCTTCTCCCTGAAGAAGGACCATCTCACCCTATCTCAGTGAATAATGTCCTCCAACTTCTAGTAGCTTCAGCAATAAACATCTGGGCTACCTCACTCTCTACTGCAAACAAAGCCCATTGGCTAGTCCTATCAAGTCCACCTTTTAAGCATCTTTCTAATCTGACCACTTTCCCCAGCCCTGGGTCACTGCCGCAGCTCAGATATACATAATTGTTCCCCTGGGGTTTTCTATCAGATGTTGATGGTTAATACATCTGCAAGTCTAAAATACAGGAACTAGTCCCTACTTGACCAGACTAGGGAACAGTTCAGCGTCTAACTCAAAAATCCAAATCTCAGCCCAGAGGTCAGAAACTGGAGCTCATGTCTAGTCTGGAGCCAAATCCCCTCCCAAGACTGAGAGGATGAAACCCAGGCCTCTGTACTCAGCCCATCTCTCAGTCTAATGTGTCTCAACCCCCTCTACCCAGGTCCCTTATTGTGTTTTTCTTAAAGAAAAACAAGTGTCGATGGGGAGAGGGTTAACAGTTTATTCTATTTTTTCTGAGTGATTTTATCACTGTCGTTAGAACATTCATTGAAGTAAGTGAGGAATCCATCACAGGCTGACAGCAGTGTGCAGACTAATGGCTGTTAGATGGTAATAATTTTTAATATGATTTTTATTTCACTTAATTTCATATGTGCTTGACAAAAGGTCCCCAGTCACTGGGGAGCAGTGCGGAACTGGGAATATGCTCACAGGAAGGTCTATTAAGCCAGGTGCTGGAAGCATTTCAAAGAAACAACTTTGCCATTCGGGGGAAAGTCAGGAACTTGGTTGGGTGAAAGGGGCTGGTTTCTGGCACAATGTGTGTATCACGACCCCACAGACACTGGCATATCCGCACCTCGTGATACCATGAGTCAAAGAGACAGGCACCGAAATGACAGGTATGCCCACAGGCATGCATGCAAACTTGCCAAGACTCATGGACATAGATGTATCTTGCCTTGTCAGAGGACACACAATCACACCCAATATGTCACACTCCAAGTTTTCAGAAAAATGCATAGTAGGTATAGGATTGTGCACATAAAGATGCAAATTGCAAGGGAGAGAGACGGGGAGGGAGGGAGAGCAAGACTCATTCCTTGACATGACACACAGTCTCACCCTAGAATTCAGCTCTCTCACTCTCATTCTCTCTCTCTCTCTCTCACACACACACACACACACACACAGAGAGAGAGAGAGGATCACATACAGAGAACATATAGATTTAGCCCTGTACAGAGACACATCTCGCACTTGTGAGAATAACCACATATAAAACGTCTCTCACAGTCACCAAGCCAGACATACACATCCTACCAGGTCCATCCTACAGCCCCTTAATGGATAATGAAGCCCTTTGGGTTTTCTGAAAATTGAGTTTAACCACTAGAGGAAGAGGTGGAAAGACCAACCTTGTGCCCCATTGCAAGAGGTAGCCAGGGGAAGGGGAGGGAGGGGCATCCTGTTTGTGTGGTCCCAGCTTCCTGGATTACAGGACCTCCTGACAGGAAGCCGGGGGTGGAGGCCTGGCACAGGAATGGCTAAGATGAAACCAGATCAGACCAGAGCCCATGTGTGAAGTGATCCAGGGTAGGTCCCAGTGTCTCCTGGGGATAATCTTGAGGATTTTCTGGCTGGACCATCCAGTGCCCTCCAGACATGCAACAGACCAGAGGGACACAATCCAAAAACCCAGGCCCTATGGGGAACTTGTCAGTCCCAGTGAAGGAGTCTCAGCCACAGGAGGCCAGGCTGGCCTGGGCACCTGCTAACACATCAGCAGGAACTTGAACCAAAACAGGGAGCCCAGCTCAGGACCCAAGTGGCCAGGGGGAGAGAAGAAGGCAGGAAATAAAGAAGCTACAGTCTGTTGCTTAAAACATTCATGTTGCCTATCCATGACACCCCAGACACAGAAGCAGCAGACAGATCATCGTTCCCAGGCAGATGAGGAAAGCCCTCACCAGGCCAATTGTCCCACCAGGCCAATTCTCATTTGCTCCAAGGCAAGGCGAAGAAGAAGAAGAGGAAGAAGAAGGAAAAGAAGAAGAAGAAGAAGAAAGAAGAAGAAGAAGAAGAAGAAGAAGAAGAAGAAGAAGAAGGAGGAGGAGGAGGAGGAGGAGGAGGAGGAGGAGGAGGAGAAAAAGAAGAAGAAGAGGAAGCAGCAGCAGCAGCAGTGGAGGAGGAGGAGGAGGAACAGACAGAGCCCCATATCTCTTTGGATCCCCCTCTAGGGGAAGAGTAGAGTGGTGTCCATCACAACCTGCAAGGTGTTGTACACTCCTAGCCACAAGCCTACCCAGGGACTTCTTGCTGATGAACCCTCAGCATGCTGTTCTTTCAGTCTGGCTCTGAGAGGGGCTGCCCTGTGAGGCTAAGAGAGGAGACTGGAGTCATACTGCTGAGTTTCAACTCCAGTTCTGCCACTCACTAGCTGGGCAAGCTACTTAACCTCTCTGTACCTGTTTCCTTATGCACAGAATTGGAAAAGCAAGTCTCTACCTCGCAGGTCATTGTAAGGACCAGGTGAAGGAATCTGGATCTTGGAAAAGGTCATCTACTGTGATTCTTTTCTCCCCATTTCTTATAAGGGTGGGAAATCGCTGTTCCCAGGTTCTGTTAACATGGAGAGGGATTTTTGAAGGCTGGGGCAGTCATCCCACCATGCCACTTTTCCCCAAGCCATTCACTAACCCTGCCTGGCTTGGGATCCCTGACACCTGCAGGAGTGAGGGAGGAGCCAGACTAGATCACAGTATTGTGGTCAATCACTGTCTGATGTGAGTCCACTAACACAGACACACCCAGACGAGGGGGGGGGGGGCAGGGGCGGGGGGGGGGGGGTGAGGGGGGGCGGGGGAGGGGGGGGGGGGGGGGGGGAGGGGGGGGGGGGGGGAGAGAGAGAGAGAGAGAGAGAGAGAGAGAGAGAGAGAGAGAGAGAGAGAGAGAGCGCAAACATTCCCTCTAGTCCCTGAGAACCCACACCCCTCTGACGTCCTCCGGGCTGAGAGGCTGCTCCGAAGGTGATCAGGACAACGGACAGCAATATGCTTCTGTCCATGGTGCTGCCTAGGACGTTCCTCCTTCCCCTCACTGCAGTTCCCACACTGCACACTCGCCCCTTCCACATTCTAACCAGGACGTCCAGCGGGACACTTATCTAGAGACTGCAATCCCAGGAGGCTCAGAGTTATTGGTTGAGTTGGTTGGTTGAGTGGGAAATTCTGCATCTGAAGAAACCCTTTTGTAAAGGAATATAGTTGGGAGTCCTGAGGCAGTCCCACTCCTCATTTGCCCAGGGACATCTTCAAACTCCATTTCTTTGGGGTTGACCATCCCCAGAACTCTACTCTCAGGCTGGCATCCCCAGTAGACTGGGAAATGGTCCAAAGAGGAAGTCTTTGGCCTACATTTACTAGGCACAGGCAGTGGGCCAGAGTCTGTGCTAAGCCTTTTACATGCAGTATCCCAGTTAATTCTCCAACAACCCAGTGAAGTAGGTGCTGTTGCTGTCTCCATTCTGAAGATGAAAATCCTGATATTAGAGAGGTTATTTATCTGCCCAGGTTCACAGAGCTCGAGGTGGAGGCACACATGTCAAGAGCTCGAGGGTTTGCACACATGTCAAGACTAAGCGCCAGTGATTATGTCTTGGTAACTTCTGTGGTCATCACCCCTGTTGCCTATAGCCAGCAACAAGGGAACTCTTAATGAATATCTATTGAATGAGTGAATGTATGTTTTAATAACCCCAAAGCTCTTGTCCTAGCCTCTTCATTGCTCTGCCTCCTAACTGGGAGAAGGTTCACCTTCAAAGCTGTTTCTTCAGCCACTGAGATTCTCCCACCTGTCTCTTTTGGCAGGAGCTCTCCTCCCCACAGCCCCCATGGAGCCCAACATAAACCTCCTTTGCCCCTCAGCAGGGCTTGGCCATCTCAAACCTCCTTGGATCTGAGTCTGAAGGTCTTGAGATCTGGCTCCCCACAGCCTGGAACGGGCTCATGCTGGCCAGGCTGCCAGGAGAAGCCTTGCCAACTCTGCCTCTTCAGCTGGAGCTGCTGTGGAAAGTGGTCAGTGCCCATAAATGGCAGTGATCATTATCATTATCGTTCCTGTGGAACATCAGGGTTGTCTCCACCTTGGCATCTGCAAGGGACAAATTTAAGCTCATTTCCAAGATCTCTACCCAGTAATAGTACTTTTAGCTCAGCGTGGGAAAGATTCTGCAGGAATCTTCAGCTTGTAGTGCCTGAGCTCAGACATCCTCCCAAAAACTTGGGGCCCGATGATTTTTTTGTGGGTTATAACGCATTTCAATATAGGTTGAGATTTTCCAGAGCCATGTTTTTAAGACTTCATGGAGGCAGGTCAAATTCTAACCTTAAGAGTCCAAACTTGTGCCAATAACAAAACAATAGCAACAAATTACTCTTAATTTAGCACCTGCTGTAAGCCCAAGACCATGCTAGGAAAAGGGCATAGAAAGAACCAAACAAGGGTCTTGCCTCCAAGAATCCCAAAGATCAACAGAAAAGAACTTTAAGTAAAAGGATAGTTTATGCCAGTCAGTTCTTTGTCAAAGATGACTGAAGAGGAAAAAGATGGGGGTTCTTTCTGGGCCAGGTTAGCTGAGAGCCCCTGCACCCCCGACAGCCTTCCCCAGAACCCACAGTGGATCTAGCCACCCATTGCCCCAGTTCCAGACAGCACAGCCAGGTAGAAGCAGTGAAATCTAGTGATCGTTAATGGCACAGATTCAGGAGACAGAGAGCTCTTATTCATATCCCAGTTCTTCTGCTTCCTAGCTATGTGCCTTTGTACAAGTTATTAATCTCTCACTCATGGCCCCAATATTCTCAGTTGTAAAATGGAATAAAACCTAACCTATCTCAGGGGGTGTTGTAAGGATTAAGTGAGTGGATGATTATAAAGAGCTTAGAACAGGGCTTGGCACATAGCAAAGGCTATAGAAGCATGCGGTGGTGGCGGTGGCGGCGTCATTGTCCCAGCATGCAAACCCATCAGAGGCTGGCACCAAGTTGAGGAGGCAGCACCGAAGACCCAGCATTGTTTCACTCCTGCTTTTGAGTTACTCACTCTCTGCCTGAGCTCAAAACCAGCCGTGACCAGAGCTAAACCAGAGTCCTCTGCTAATCTCAGACATGCAGGCAGCTCCAGCTCCCCCGCAGCCATTCCCTTTCCTCTGATTCCTATATATTCACTATTTTAACTCCCAGGAATCAGGCACTTACTTTGTGGGGTCCTTAGCATACAGGATGCCTCTCCAAGTCCTCACAATAACCCTTTGAGGTAGGGACTCTCATGATCTCCATTTTCCAGAAGAGGATCCAGAGGTTCAGAGTGGCTTAGACCCAGGCAGGGTGAGTCCAGTGCACCAGCTCTGAACCATTCAGCTACATGGCCTTCATCCACAAAGGATGTGAGGCAGCTCTTCCCATGGAATCTTCCTGCAGGCCCACTCTCCCTCAGAGTGACACCCACGACAGCCCGGCTGCAAAGGGGAGCATGGTAGCCCCAAGTCTCCGATTCCCACTGACCCCATGGCTCTGCTCGCTTTCAGATTTTACTGCTGCAGTCCCCAGTCAAAGTTACAAAGGAACAAGTTTGGGTTTCTTGGACCACAGCTTTTGGATCCCTCTTAAAAGGCCTGGACTCCTCCTCTTGTCTGGTGTCACTGAGGGACAAACCCTAAGTGTCCGCTTACACACTGCCCTGTCAGAATGACTTCTTCCTCCAGGGAGGGGTCACTAGGATGTAACTACCCCCTTATCACCAGTGGGTGCCTGTCCTGGGAGGCCCCACAGAGCCATTCCCCAGGGACACTGCTTCATGCAACCTCTAAAGTGGGCATGTCCTAGTTTTGTCCATAGCTACTCTTGTTGTCCGTTTGTCCATAGCTACTCCTCATTCTCCGGATGGGCACAATATCACTCAGATATCAGTGGATTCACCTTGCTGCACTGCACCCCATTTGCTGAGCTTGGCTTAAATCCACCTTCAGCAATTGGGCACACAGCATGGCCCTTTGCCATGCCAACTGCTGCCAACACACACACACACACACACACACCTGGAATGATTTGGATGCAAATGGAGCTGGATTCAAATCCTAGTTCTACCAGTGGGGTGGCCCTGGCCCTTCTCCGTCTGGTCCTCAGTTTTCCCACCTATAAAACAGAGAAAAGGCCCCAGCTCTCTGAGCCGGCATGTCTGGGCCTACAAGAGGGATCTGAGCCCAGAATTATGCCCATTCTCCACCCTCCAGAGGGCAGCCCCAGTAGTCAGTGAAACAAAAGGGCCAAGAGCCATCCAGAATACTGTGGGGGGGACCCCCTGCCTTCACCAAGCCCCCGCCTCTTCAGAGCTTCCTTTCTCCACAAGTTTTACTGGGCCAAGCGAAAGGCAAAATAGTTTGGGGGTGAAATGCAAGGATTTGGAATCAGATATAGCTGAGTTCAAGACTCAACTCTGCTCCTCACTGGCAAATTGCCGAATCTCATGGAGCCGCTGTATTCTCCGTTATAAAATGAGGTGACCAAGTCTTTCCACACTGAATTCCTCTGGGGACTGGGTAAGATCACAAATGGGAAGTGCCTGACCAGAGTGGGTCACAGAGCATCATTAACTGTGTTCTTGGGGGTAAATGGTGAGAAGAGTCGTGGGCTCAGAGAGCTCTACCAAGTGTCCCAGCGCACGAGGCTGCTCATGAATCAGAGGGATCCTTGGGTCCCCCACCAGTACACCATGGCAGAGGGGAGTCCATTGGAAAACAGTTCCTGAGAAGTTGAAACAGAGTTACCATGCAACCCAGCAACTCCTCTCCGAGTGTGTCTAGAGGACTGGAAACACTGGTGGATTTGTACACAGTACAAATATGGGTAGAATGTTCCTAGCAGAACTGGTCTCAGCAACCAACAAACGGAAACAATCCCAAAGTCCATGGACAGGTGAATGGATAAACAAACAGTGGTGTACCTGTGCCGCAGGTGATTACTAGGCAGTAGAAAGGACTGAGGCACCGGTGCCTGCTGCAGCACGGATTTGCCTCGAGAGCACTGTGCTAAGTGAAAGAAATCAGATATAACAGACCAACCACGTTGGAGGATTCCATTGACATGAAATGTCCAGAAAAGACGAATCCACAGAAACAGAAAGGAGATTACCAGGGGCTACCAGTGGTGACCAGAGGCTGAAGGTGGGGAAATGGAGAGAAACTGCTTCATGGATGTGGGAGGTTCCTTTTTAGGGTAATGGAAATGTCTAGAATTAGACAGTGTGATGATACTAAGCATTGAGAAGATACCAACGAATTGCACACTTTAAAGGAATGACTCTTTTTTTTTTGAGACGGAGTCTCGCTCTGTCGCCCCAGGCTGGAGTGCAGTGGCGAGATCTCGGCTCACTGCAAGCTCCGCCTCCCGGGTTGACGTCATTCTGCTGCCTCAGCCTTAGGAGTAGCTGGGACTACAGGCACCCGCCACTACGCCCAGCTAATTTTTTGTATTTTTTTAGTAGAGACGGGTTGTTGTTGTTGTTGTTGTTGTTGTTGTTGTTTTTTGAGACAAAGTCTTGCTCTGTCGCCCAGGCTGGAGTCCAATGGCGCGATCTTGGCTTACTGCAACCTCTGCCTCCCAGGTTCAAGCAATTTTCCTGCCTCAGCTTCTCCAGTAGCTGGGATTACAGGCGCCCGCCACCACACCCAGCTAATTTTTTGTATTTTTAGTAGAGATGGGGTTTCACCATGTTGGCCAGGCTGGTCTCGAACTCCTGACCTCAGGTGATCTACCCACCTGGGCCTCCCAAAGTGCTGGGAGTATAGGTGTGAGCCACTGGGCCCAACCAAAGGGATGAATTTTATGGCATGTGCATTTTATATATATAAAGAGTTTGGTGGGTGAGAGTTTGAGCACTGGTCCACGCCCTGAAGTTCTTTCTCACAAACCCAGGGAACTCTGCCAAGCCCACAGATGGCCTTGGACCTCAGAGGAAAAGTGGTCACAGGCCCTGAGCCACTGCTGAGGGCCAGGTTCTGGGCCAGCCCTGGAAGGGGTGTCTCCTGGGGCAGCACAGAAAGTAGTTAAGGGCGGGGCCCTGGAACCAAACAGACCTACATTTCTATCCTAGCTCAACCCCTTCCAGTCCTGTGACCTTGGGCATATCGTTTGACTCTGAGTCTTAGTTCCCACATGTGTGAAATTGGAGATAGTGACATTACCTTCTCCACCAAGCTGTGGTGAAAATCAAGCAAGTCCATCAGGTAAGTTGCCTGGCATGGGGCTAGACCCAGAGCAAGTGCTAAATATAGGTCAGTCCTAACAGCATTGAGCTCTCGCTAAGCCCTGCCAACATCCCTCCATAACAGGCAAGAATTACCATTCCCATTTCATAGGTTTTGCCTGCACCAACCTCTGCCCCACTCCAAGGTTCAGGAACGCTGAGATGCAGCAGGAGAGTTATAGGGAATGCACTTGAAGCTGAGGGGCCAGCGGGGAGGTGGCACAGACAAGCCATGAGTGAAGCTGGTGGTCTGGCCCAGGCAGTGACCCAAGGAGTGGAGAAAGCCAACGTGCCAAGTGTCTCTGAGAGGAGAGCTGCTCGGGCCTGGAGACGTCCTGGCTGGGGGTGAAGGAGGACTCGTCAATGAGGACTGACCCCTCCCAGGTTCCAGCTTGTTAAGCCAGTGTTGGGGAGGGCTGGCTGGACCCTAAGTTCAGGGGCACAGGGGGAGAAGACCCCCCAAAACCCAGTATCCTGGAGAGCTCTGGGCTGGAAGTAGAGACGTGGGATGTAGGAATCGCTAGGCTGACGGAAGAGGTATGGGAATTATGACTTGCTAGGATGGAGAATGGAGGAGGAGGGAGGAGGGAGGCGGGGGGTGTTGCAGAATTGGGCCCAGGGAACAGCCGCAGGTGAGAAGCCAACAGAGGAAGAGGTAGCTCAAAGGAGCTAGGAAGACACAATCAGGGAGGATGGAACCCTCCCACAATCAGGGAGGTGGGAAGACACAATCCAGAGACCACAGCATCAGGGAAGGTGCAAGAAGAGAGAATCAGCAGAAGAAGGGAGTCTGACCATGCCTGCTGGGGCTGAGGGATGGGGAGGATGTGTGCCCATAATAGCATTGCATTTTGCCTCAAGGGGCAACTGGTTGTGCTGGGTGTCAGGAGGGGCGTCAAGGGCCCATGTAGGTCGATCAAGACCTAAATGGTGGGGAGACAGGGTGGGTGCCAAGGGAGGGCCCTGTGGAAGGATGCTTAAAGGCCAAAGAAAAAAGAGCAGGTGGCTATTGGTCAGGACCCCTGGAACCTCCTTGCTTAAGCTTTTGGGCAGCGTTGGCCCTGCCCTCCTGGGATATCCCATGGCGTTCTCTCCATCCATCCCTCTGTTGCAGCGCTGACCCCCTAGGATTAGAGTCATCTGTCTCTCCAAGCAGACCATGAGTGACTTGAGGATTCAGGGTCTTCTAATTTCTGCAGCTCCAAAGCCTGCTATGGGGGAAGAACAGGTACCAGGTGGGCAGACTAGCAAGAATTCAGACAGGCGGATGGATGCATTTAGATGGACAAGCAGGCCAGCAGACAGACAGGCCAGAGAAAGGGACAGGGAGGCAAGGCCGCTGAGATGACTGCCCCTCCCCCTCAGGATGCCCCCACCCCCACCGCTGACACTACCAGGCCTGGAGCACAGATTTATCTCCAAATGCTGCCACAATCCAGATATTGGATTTGTAATCACAGGCTCCAATGTTCACGGGATAAATATACTAACAAACTAATTGTTTGTTAGCTCTGAGGTTGGAACAATCAACACGTCCAGCATGAGATATGGGCCATTCGCCGGCCCAAGTCTAGGCTGTCTCAAGGCCCCCAGGCCTGGCGCCATGGGCACACCACCAGCCCCCAGCCTGAACGTCCACGCAGGGGGTGGAGTGGGCGGGAGGGCTTCCAGAGTGTGCTGGCACGGAGCGGTCCTCACTGCCCCTGCCTGAGCCTCATCAGTGGCAGACATAAACTAACTCGGTTCCTGGGGACCCAGAGGAGCAGCAGGAACTGTTTGGTAGAGAATTATAGCTGTGGGTGAAATTAGATGTACTCTGAGCCCCAAGGCTGAGAGAAATAAAAAGCATTTTAAATGGAGTGTAGAATTCATATTCCTCAGTCACCTTCCAATAAATAAATCTTGTACCATTTTTTTCTGTAAACAGTGGTTACACTCAGCTTCCATTGTCTCCACATCCCATATGCCAATCGGCAGGGAGTAGCAGGGCCGTGCTGGAGTGGGAAGGAAAATGATGGGGCATCTTGGAGGTTTGGGGGTACTGGAGCCCTGGCTTCCCTAGAGGTGCCCAGCTCTAAGGAGGCGTTGGGCAGATCCCAGGGTCATAGCCCAGCCCTGGACATCCCTCAGGGATCCCAGGGATAAGACACTTCAGGTGGAACTCCCAACCCCCAAGGTTTGAGACCCAGGGGTCCCGGGCAGCTCCGCCTCTCTAGGGACCTCCTTCCCCCAGGAAATGAAGCATTGCATGGGCGCTGACAGCTGGGGGCGGAGGAGAGCTCTGCAGGCCTGGCCACAGCAGCTTCTGTTGTTTCCGGTTTTCTTTTTAAAGCCTTTGCCTTTCAGTTGCAAAAAATGGTACCTTCTCACCACTAGAGAGGTGGAAAATGCAGGAAATCACAAAGAAGGAAAACATCACCAACAACCCTGGAGCCCTGAAAAAAATCACTGTGGCTATTTTCACGTTTTCTCTTTCAGATTTTCTTCAGTATGTATAATATACGCACAACAATAAATATGTGTTTTACAAAACACAAATAGTCCCTACATTTACTAAGTACCCAATACGTACCAGGTTCTGTTCTAGGCATTTTGAATATATTATCTCTGAACCTCAGCTCACATTTTGGGGGCCCTTAGCACGCACTGGCACGTCTGTGAGCCTGAACTTGCATGATACAGTCCCCTCCACACCCGAGATGCAGGGCCTGCTGTTGTCCTTCAGGGTGGGAGGCGACTTGTCCAAGGCCACAAAGATCGCAAGTGGCAGAGCCACAGTGCAAACCCAGGTCTGTTTGCCTCCCAGTATGTGTGCCCAGCTACCCCACCATTGCCCCCAAAGCTGGAACACAGTGGATAACCCCCACCGGGCCCTGCCCCGGCTCCAGCAGTGGGTCCACACCCACTTCCCCACACAGTCCACTTTTCTCCCGCTGGCCCCAGCCATTCTCCTTGGACCTGTAGGCACTGTCCACTTCCTGAGGCCTAAGACTGAGGTTTCCACGGCTGCCCTGATCCTGCCCTGCTGGCTCTTGAACGGGGAGGCAGCAAAGAGAACAGGCAAACAGTGAGGGATTTGGGTTCAGACAGACATGGCTTCAGCTTCAGTGCGGCCTCTCACTAGCTGTGTGTCCTTGGGGCAGTCGCTGACCCTCTCTGGGCCTTGGCTTGAAAATGAAGAGAATAAGTATACTCACTCCACAGACCTATCATGTAAACCAAATGAGATCATCACCGCAGCACTTAGCACAGCCTCTGGCACACGCCAAGGGCTCCACAACGTTGACTCTTTTAAATACAAAATGAGACATCAGAAAAAGTTTTAAAGAAAAACAGAAAAAGAGGCCAGGCATGGTGGCTCCCACCTGTAATCCCAGCACTTTGGGAGGCCAAGGTGGGCAGATCACTTGAGGTTAGGAGTTTGTGACCAGCCTGGCCAACATGGTGAAACCCCGTCTCTACTAAAAATACAAAAATTAGCTGGGCATGGTTGAGGGCACCTGGAATCCCAGCTACTCAGGTGGCTGGGGCAGGAGAATTGCTTGAACCTAGGAGGTGGAGGTTGCAGTGAGCCAAGACTGCACCACTGCACTCTAGCCTGGGCAACAGAGGGAGACTCCATCTCAAAAAGAAAAGAAAAAAAGAAAGAGAGAAAGAAAAGAGAGAGAGAGAGAGGAAGAAAGAAAGGAAGGAAGGAAGGGAGAGAGAGAAAGAAAGAAGAAAGAAAAAGAAAAAGAAAGAGAGAGAGAGAGGGAGGGAGGGAGGGAGGGAGGGAGGGGAGGGGCCACAATGACAAAACACACCACTGGCCACATACCCTGGCTCTCTCTCCCCTCCGTCCCTGCTCCCCTCTCCTTGCTCTATTTAATTGGCTGGCAAGTACCCATTTTACAGAATGCCAATTAGCAGTGATTCAAAGTCAGTGATTGACTCCTGAAAAACAAGGAAAAGAAAGGGAGAAGCTGGCCCCTTCATAGAGCTCCTGAGCAAACAGGAGTGACACTGTCCTGTTTGTCCCTGGGGTCCATCGGCTCTTTGACCTGTGAATCTATCATTCCCACCGGAGGAGTCAGTGGAGATGGGAACATTAGTTCAGCATACACTGGTCGATACCTTCTTTAAAAATGAAAAGATTCACCCCCCTCCCACCACCACCACCATCCCCCAAGCACAGTGAGGAGAGGCACAGGAGACGGAACTGTGCTTGGGACTCAGTTCTGCACTGACTGCCAAGACCGGGCTCACTCAGAGGGGCTTCTGGGGCTGCAGCATCCCAGGAGGCCTTCCTGGAGGAAGAGGGCAATAGGAGGACATGGGGGATGGACAGAAAGAAGGTCTGAGTCTGAGTGGGAAGGCAGATTGTGGGCTGCAGCTCTGGATTCAGGGGCCACAGGACTGGGTCCCAGGTCACCTACTGATTCCTGTAAGACTCTGGGCTTGTTCTTTGCCCTCTCTGAGCCTCAGCTTCCCCTCTGTGGAATGGGGATGACAACACCCCATTGGAACTACAAGGGTTGTGCCAATGGGAATGAATGGGTGATGTACAAGTGAGTGGTTCCAGTCCGAGCCCACAGCTGCAGCTGACTCCAGGGTGGCCAGGACTCCCTTCTTCCCAGGGCCCTTGGTCATTTATTTTTGGTTAATTAAATGGTAAGATTTTCATGTCTGATTATTTACTGCCAGCCAGCTTCATTACCAGCTCCCCCATAAATCACAGCAGGGAGCCTGGATCCAGCTCCCCCTCCTCCATGCCCACTCCCAGGCTGAATTCCCAGTCCCCAGCAGAGCCCAGTCTTTGAGGGATCCCAAGAGAGATGGGAGTTGTGACCCTTCCTGTCCTGGAGTGCTGCACACAGACTTCTCCTGACTCCCACCCCCACCCCCAAACCCCTCGCTATCTAGACCTGCGGTAGCCTCCTATCCACTGGAGTCTCAGAAAGGACTAGTTCCTTGCAAGCATCTGGTCCAGGTCCTCCCCAGCCTCCCCAGGTCCTCAGGATCACCTGCTGCATGCCCAGCTCTTTCCCAGCCCAAGCTGCAGGACTGGATACCCCTACAGACAAGGATACCATGGTTCAGGGTGGTCAGGTAACTGACCCCAGGTCCCACAGCTGGTCAGCACGGAGTGAGGATTAGAATCCAAGCCATCTGGCTCCAGAGTCCATGCTCCCAACTACCACCTGCCTCAACGATGGGGAAAGTGCAGTCTTTGGGGTCAGACAGAGCCAGATTCAAGTCCCACTTATGATGTCCACAAGCTGCAAGACCTTGAGCAAGTAGCTTCACTCTTCTGTGCCTCCATTTCCTCAGCTGTCAGGTGGTGACAGTAATGCCTTCCTCCCTCCCTCAAGAAGTGCTGTGGGCATTACAAATGACCTGCCTGGACCAACACTAGACTCAGACTTTGCTTCACGCTGAGGGCTTGCCATGCTCCTGTTTCAGCACTGGGGTGGTGGATCCCAGAGTCGGAGGCGTGGAAGTCACCCGGGTGTGGGGCACAAACAGAGGCAGCAGCATGTGGAGGCTGGGAGGTCTCGGGGGGCCCCCCTCTGGCTGTGCCTGGAAAGCCACTAGTTGGACCCAGGTGGTGCCCTGGCTGGCAGTGACCCCTGCAGAGCTACCCCCAGCCCCAAGCTGACCCCTGGATGCCTTAGCCCCAGGTGCGCACCCCGGGGAAGAGGGGAGCTCCAAAGGTGCCCAGTACAGGGAAACCCCAAGGGACAAGGGTACAACAGTGCATCCCTGGCTTGAGTCTTTGCCATTGAACAGAGGACAGACAGAAGGGGGGTGGGACAAGCCACTCAAGGCAGCAAAGAGAAGCAGCTCCCCCATCTGACCAGGACTCCAGGAGGCAGGAAGGGACCATGCACCTGGTCCCCAGCACCCAACCTGACACAGAGTGAGTGCTTAGTTCAAATCCGCTGGATGATTGAATGAATAAAAAAAAACGACGAATGAACAAATCAACAAACCAAAGACTAAGGAAATGAATGAATGGATAATAAATGAACAAACAATGGCCAAGTGATTGAGCAGACGACTGAATGGATGAGCAATTGCATGACTGAGTGAATGAATGAGCAAAATAACAAACTGTTGAATGAATGAACTAATGAACAAACAACTGGATGAATGAATGAAGGGAAAATGTAAGAATGGATTACTGGATAAAGAAGTAGATGAAAGAATGAATACATAAAGAGGGATGATAGAATGGAAGAGGAAGGAAAGGAGGGAGGGAGAGGGAGGGGGAGGAGGGAGGGGGAGGGAAAGAGGTAAGGAAGGAGGGGGAGAGAAAGGAGGGAGGGAGGGGGAGGGAAAGGAGGAAGGGAGGGAGGGAGGGGGAGGGAAAGGAGGGAGGGAGGAGAGAGAAGCAGGGAAGAGGATGGGCTTCTCCCAAAAGGCAACGTGGCCCCTCAAGTGAGACTGTCTGGTCCCCCAGCTCCAGCCCCTCCATCAAAAGCAGGTGGGAGCCTCCGTGCACATACCCTGCAGAGCTGGAGCGCAGGGAGTCTCCTCACTGGCAGCCTTGAAAGCAAGGCTGGGGGAGGCCGGTTGGCTTTGCCAAGCACCCGACCGAGTCTTTAACTATTACATTAAGCATCTGCTTTGCCATTCACGGATCGGATAGCATTTTACCCCTGAGATATTTGATTTTATTACCTTACAGGGAGAGGGCCAAGCAAGTGTTCTTATTGATTTGCACATTAAATATATTAGTAATAAAACAACATCTCCGTAAACCAATTGTAAAATCAATATTAATTGGTACCAAAATATCACAAGTAGTTGAATTACAATTAAGGGAGGGGTGAGTCCTGCCTCAGGGCACAGTGTGCCAAGGTCCCAGAAGCAGAGGGGTTGGGGACCAGGTTTCAGAGTCAGGCAGACTGGGCTTCCCCTCTCTGAGCCTCAGTTTCCTCATCTGCTAAATGGGAGTAGTCATGCTAACAGGCAACATTTGATGAGGATTCACGAGGTATGGATGTGTAGTGGCTGGCAGTAGCATGTCCCCAAGAAGTGTTCTCTTCCTCCCTTGGTTTTAGTCCCAGCTGTAGGCCGAGTGGAAGTCATTCCCACTATAGCAAGAAAAGTGGCTATTGGCAATGAGGCAAAGAGGCATGAGCGGGGTGCAGGAGAGAACAGCAGGAAATACAGGGAGCTAAGGGGGGTGTAATAGGCTGGGGGATCTGGGAGGACTTCCAAGGGAAATGTCTCAAAGCTAAGACCTGAAAGCTGAAGAAAGAGCCCAAGAAGGGGGTTCGGTGTGCTGAAAGAAGGCCAGGGGCCACAGTGCCCTTTTGGTTTCTCAAATAAGAAAAACCAAATCCATTAGGAAACTTGAGGGTGCCTGCCAGGGCTGGGCTGGTGTGCTGGCATGAGAGTCCCGAGTAAGCAGGGGCCCCTGGCATTAGGCAGACCAGGAGCTTCAAGTGACCCTGTCTGGCCAGCCAGCCTGGGCCATGTGGGCTGCTTCAGGAGCAGGGTGACCAGGGTGCCTGTGAGGACCGCTCAGTCTGTCTGCCAAATCCAGCAGCGTGGGCCAACTCTGCGGGACCTGGAGCAGACCATCATCCCAAGGACCACCATGGTGGTCACTACTGCCACAGAAGAGCCAGTCTCCCCAGCTCCACCCTGCACCACTCACAGTCCCCGGCCTTCCCCCTCCCAGCTCTCCCAGAGCGCTCTGGAGGCATTTCACACAGGCCCTGGCCCTGGAGCCTGTGTTCACGGATGCATGTGTATGTGGTTCATTGATCACTAACACTCCCCAGTAACACTCACTTTTTTTTTTTTTTTTGAGAAAGAATCTTGCTCTGTCACCCAGGCTAGAGAGCAGAGATTCGATCTCAACTCAATGTAACGTCCGCCTCCCAGGTTCAAGCCATTCCCATGCCTCAGCCTCCCAAATAGCTGGGACTTCAGGTGCACCAGCAGCATGCCTGCCTAATTTTTGTATTTTTAGTAGAGATGGGGTTTCACCCTGTTGGCCAGGCTGATCTTGAACTCCTGCCCTCAAGTGATCCACCTACCTCGGCCTCCCAAAGTGCTGGGATTACAGGCATGAGCCACCACATCCGGCCAACAATCACATCTGATCCTACAACAAATAGTCTTATAAGGCAGCTTTGACTGTCACCCCCATTTTACAGATGAGAAGACTGAGGCTCGGAGAGAAGGCACCAGTCGAGACAAACAACCAGCAGGTAGAGGGCTGGGACTTGAACCAAAATCTGTCTGACTCCAGAACTCATGTTTTTCTGTTGCTTCCAGGCCCAGCAGGGATGCTGAAGGGGGTGGCACCAGTTTACGGCAGCTCAGTCACAGACAGATCACTCTGGCTCTGCTGTTGCACCTGGTGTGTTCCAGCTGCAGACTCCAGACAGAAATCCCCCCCACGCCAAGAACACCTCTTTCCAGTGCTGACCACTGCACTTCCAGCACCCCCAGACGTTCTGGTTTTCCTTTGCTCTTAGAGATGACTATAATGACAAGATGAGTACAAATAATAGTACATATCACATGTTGATAAAGGGCCTTTCACCATGCCCAAAACTCCACCCACATTTTCTTATTTGACAGACAACAGAGAATAAGGATTAAGTTTGCAGGCTTTGGTCAGAATCACCTCACTTTAAATCCCAGCTCTCCTGGGATTAATAGCACGCCTGGTTGTGGAGCTGTGTCCGTCAGCTACAGCCACAGTAATGCTGCGTAACAACACTTTGAAACTCAGTAACTTACAGCAATAAACATTTATCGTCCCACCTGTTGATCTGCAGGTTGGCTGTGGTTTGGCTGCTCTAGGCAGGGCAGGGCTAAGGGGCTCTACTTCAGGCTGAGGGTCAGGGTCAGGGCTGCTTCACAGGTCTCTTCTCACACCAGGACCATGTCTACCCAGAGCAGGTGCCCACAGAAATGGCAGAAGATCAAGAGCCAAGAGAAACAGCACGGGCACATGGAGGGCCACTACCCATGTCACTAGCATTCCGCCAGCCAAAACAAGTTCCACTGCCATGCTCAGTGTCAGTGGGACAGGCAAACACACTTCACCTAGAGTGGGAGTGGGAAGAAAGATTTGCTGAACAATTATCCAGACTACTGCGGTACTCTTGGGCCTCTGTTTTCTCATCTGTAATGGGAACCAAGTGCTAAGTCAGCAGTAGAGGCTTTGGTCTGACTGCAGGACCTTCCAGAGCCCATGCCTTTGCCTCACCAAGGCTTCCTGATTTTACCCTGCTTTATTCTGTGGCTTTGGCATGTTGGCAATCTCCTGGGGTGGAAGAAGCTGATGTCCTGGGCCCCTATGTCATCTGGGTCATTTACTCAATGACTGGTCGTGCCACAAACTCTCTCATATCCAGAGTTTACCCCAGAAAACTTTTAAGAACCCCTTCCCTGACCAGCATCCATGGGCCAAGTGAGGCCTGTTCAGCCTCCTACGGCACACAGCCTCTCCTGTTGTGTGCTCTTAGCACAACCATGACTCACTAGCTATTGAACACCTGCATGAATTCTGCCTCCCAGGTCTGCAGGCAAGAGCCCCGAGGGCAGGGACTGGGTCCATTGTTCGCTGCTTAGCGCCAGTGCCTGGCACACAGCAGAGCCTGAACAACAATGAGACTCTGTGGCTCAAATTCATTCCTTCATTTACTTCTTTATCCAATCATTTGTTCTTATATTTTCCAACTCATTCATTCATCCAGTTGTTCACAATTCCAGCAGGCTCCAGGTGCCGATGGTCAGGTAACACCTAAAACACCATCGTCGCAGGGGCTGCCCTTGGGGTCAAGGAGACAAATTTCAAAGAGAGGGTGAGCTTGACGGATACCCAAAGGGCTGCACTCCCTCCCTCAGCTTCTGTCCCCCACTTCATGAAGAGGAACTAACAATAGCACCTCCTGTGGTTGTTGTGAATGTCAAATGCTCTAGTGGATCATCATTTTTATTATTGTCGCAGAAGCCACCATGCACTGAGCTCCCTCTGTGCCAGGGACTGTGCCAGGCCCTTTTCCTGTGTGATCTGATGGAGTCCTCAGAAGAAGTCCTTGGGGGATGATGCCCCAGTGGTTGCCACTCTCAGAGGTGGAAGCTGGGAACAGAGGGTTAGCCACAGTCCAAGGCCACACAGGGCTGGGATTCCACAGCAGGTCTCCCCCTCCCCGGGGCTGCCTAGGCACACCCTGCTCTGCTCCCTCTTTTGCCAGGAACATCCTTGAGGTCGGAGCTGCCCCTGGAGGAGGGTAGATGAGAAAGCACCCCACAAACCCCAAGAACACAGGGCTATGTGTACTGAATCTTGCTGAAGAGCCTCATTACGGAGAGACATGAAATAACCCCTGGGGGGCTCCCCGGGGATATGGGGATTGTACCCGGGCTCTTTCCTGGCTTTTTAGGGTCCTTTCCATCCCCCCCTGGTGGCTGCCTCCCCAGGGAGTCATCAAACCATGTTGCTCTGAGGGCCCTCTGGTCCTA